>NC_134403.1:109647760-109947760 GCF_038048845.1 Mixophyes fleayi
TTGAGCACAGTTGCTTTAAAAAAAAAATGTGCAAAAAGAAGAAAAAAAATAATTAGGGCAAAAAATGGAACTCAGTCATGTTTAGACATAGTTAAGACTAATTTTATTGGAGACAAATATTGAAATAGACTATTGATGTGAGGGATTCAATAATTTGGAGATGTTAAACCAGAATTGCCATGTATTGAAATGTTTTGCTTACCCCACAAGCTATGAAATATTTATAGGAACTCATAACTAATTATTTTGTTAATTTGTGTGCATAAAGTATCTCTAAAATGGGAGGGGAGGCAAGCAGCGCCGGTGCTAGGGTCCTTGGCACCCTAGGCACAGTGTGAAAATCGGCACCCCCCCTTTAAAAATTGGCGCCCCCTGCCGTGGGTACCCTGTCAAAATTGGCGCTGCGCTTCCCTCCCCTCAGCTCCCCTCCCCATGTCTTTCTTTATCTTAACTGCATGAAGCTGCTCCTCTCTGCTCTGTCGCCTCCCCTCCCCTCACAGACACTGTCGGGCCGTGATGATGTCATCATCACGGCCTGTCACTGTCAGTGAGCGGAGGGGAGGAGACAGAGCAGAGAGGAGCAGCTTCATGCAGGTAAGATTCACAGCCCCTTCCCCCCTCTCCTCCCCGTGGATTTCCGCACAGTTTTAAATGACCATAGCCATTTTTTTTTAATTTTGAGGTGCCCTGCAGAGCCCGGCACCCTAGGCAATTGCCTAACCTTGCCTAATGGGAGAGCCGGGCCTGAAGGCAAGGGGCATGCAGCAAGGTGTATTGTGCAAGATTGACGGTGCCACATTGTCCTTTATTATTATAATTAGTATTATTATTATTATTATTATTATTATTATTATTATTTTTATTTAATCATTAGATTCCAACAACAGATGATTTGAGACATTGTATAAGAAGTCATCCAGTCAAACACTTTATCTTTAAATGGTACATTGAAGCAAATATTTTTTGATTCTTTTTTGAATTTGTCAATCTTACATGATACTGTCCTTTTCAAGATTAGCATTTTTTATGATAAATTCTCTTTAAAGGCTAGACTCCTGTCAAGTGCGAAAGAAGCACTGATGCGTTTGAGCAGTATGGCCTCATCTAATACATTCAGTAAGTAGTCTGAAATACCTTTCCTAGTCTACTAAAAAATGAATCCAAAGGAATTTGATATTTTGAACATAAAAATTCAGGGTTTCTTGCAAATATAATTGGGAAAAGGTAAGAGTATGAATAATCTTGGCAGAACTTGCAGAAAGATGACCTTGTGGTTCAAATGTTAGCTCTGTCTGTACTGTTTTTGAGGCTATAGCTTTATATCAATGTACTTGAGTGTTTATTAAAGTCATGATGAAAGCTAATCCATGAAAAAGATATTGAATATCACACTGAGAACTGAAATTGCTGCTGGAATCATTGAGAGAATGCATGTTGAACTACTAAACCCACACATCTCAATATTGTACATGGAGACAAATAGGCACAATTAAGATTCGAGAAATGGCGCATGCTTGCTTGATTTGCAGTAATACACACATCTATAAACTAACACAAAAATGCTCAAACATATATTAATATAACACAGATACGCATACATTAAATAACAAACAAGTTTACTATAGCAATGTATTAAGTGTCTCTACAGTTAAGTTTGCTAACTGTATTGACATATCATGAGCCTTTTTAATAATCCTAATCAGGTCCAAAAGAGTGACACTAGTAATTGGAATAGATTCCAAAAAAGGGAGCTGGAAAGTAAGTAAATATAGAATACTATGTTTGCATATGAGAACACAGGGCCTCATTTAGAGTCGGACACAAAGTCTGTTTCAGACGCATCCTGCACATTTCCACTGACTGGCATGCGCAGTAAGCAACAGTTCCCTGCAGTTCCGTCTGGTTTTCAGACGCAGTGTACACTTGCCACAGCTTGCGGCTCAGTACGAGGGAAAGGGCGGAACACGGAGCTATGTATGCGTGACCATGAATAATTTAGATACTATGCGCATCTACCCGCAAAAACTACCCTAGTCGGATCAATGCAGGCGAACACAAGTCAAAAAAGACAGAAAAAGTGCAGCAGGAATTAGGTGGCGCAAGTAGTTAGCTAGCTGTGGAACTGGTCGCAACTTGGTAGGGTATTATGAGTGGGATGCAACTGTGGTTGCATGCCATCGAAACTCCCTACCAAGCTGCGGCACACTCCCACTCCTGCTCTTTCATGTACGTCTTAGATGCACATTGCGTCCGATTCTAAATGAGGACCATAGTCTCTACCAGGGTTATAAGTAGAATATTTCGGGCCCCCAGCAAGATTTTGAAGGGGCCATTTCCTTTCCTTGCCTTAATGATAACTTTCACCATTGTGCCCATCCTGCAATTCACTTCCTTTCTCAAACAGAAAGTTCCAGAGAGTGCATGTGAGTCAGTATTCTGCTGAACTGAGAAGGAAACACTTATGTCACCTCCTCTCTGAGCAGGAAATGCAGAGCAGAGCGTTACAGTGATGCCCAGTAAGATAAGAGAGAAGGGAGTGTTCCCTACAATAAAATCTACAAAATTTTGCTATAATATTCTCAAATTTCTTATTATTCCCCTGAACTTCACTGTACATAAATGATAGTGTAGCTGCACAAAGTTTTTATTTACACTTTTTCATTATACTACCAAATTTGTCCATCACTAGGAATATAGTGGAAAGGGACCAGAGGGGAAATGTATCAAGCGGAGAGTTTCCGGTGGGTTTGAAAAGTGGAGATGTTGCCTATAGCAACCAATCAGATTCCAGCTATCATTTTGTAGAATGTACAAAATAAATGATAACTAGAATCTGATTGGTTGTTATAGGCAACATCTCTACTTTTCAAACCAACTGGAAAATCTTTGCTTGATACATTTACCCCCAGGGTGCTTTGTGTAGGTGAACCTAATATATTGATCAATCCAAACCATCTCCCTGGTTTCTATTGCATCATTTGAATGTAGCTATTATAGTTTTAAAATGTAAAATTGGGGCAAAATAAGCCCTGTTCCCGATCCGCCAAACCACACTTCCAAGCCACCTTAACATATTTAACGAATGAAGCCCATATTCATGTGATGTCACATCCACTTTCTGAAAGTCCATGCTTCTTTTGTTGTCCATGGTCTGGACAATTCTACCAATATGGGTACAATTGAAAGGTATGGTTTTATTATTTGTGTATGTGAGTGTGGCACACCTTAAATGTTTATAAAAATTCACATTTAATAACATAAGTAAACATTTGCAGTATCTAAATCTATACATTCAGCAGATTTGGATTATAGCATAGTTACAGTTTACATTTTGATTTTAATCATTGCATAAATGCTCTGCCTAGATGTACACTATTTATTCAATATAAGATCATACTACAAACACTAATGTCTTCCATATATCTTAAACAACCTTCATATAAACAATAATGCCCTAATTGTAAAACTGGTGAAAAAATATTAAATTATGAATGGCGAAAAAATATTAAATTATGAATGGAAGCAATGTAAATTGCACCATTAATTCTCAATGAAATATTTAGAGTAACTAGTTACTACTACAATTTCTAAAATAAGAGATTGCATTTCAAGTACATAACAATGTAAGCACTAAACAAGCTGAATGGTCCTGATATGCTGTGTTGTCATGGGTGATGCAAATGTTTATACTAAAATAAATAAAAAGTGTTTATTGTATGCAGGAGAGAGGGAATTGAATGACCCACCAGCATTGCTTGTTTACAATGCTAAAGTGACAATTTAAATATTGATGTGCCAATGTAATTGTGTAGTTTTCAAAAACAAGGCTATAGTTTACTATTTTATCTGAAATGTTTATTTTGGATTTATCTATGCACTTGACCTTCAGCTCTCAATAATACACAAAGGATATTGATGTTCTAAACAGAATGCTACCTTCTAAGCAAAAGCACAACTAGTCAGCCTCCTAGATTGTGGATTTACTTAGAGTTTTGGAAACAAATTTCTTAAGCAGATAGGCAATGCTTTGCCTTTTCGCCCCCTATATTTTTATCACATTTTAACCACAAGCACGACATTTTGAGTTATTTATATTTCGGTAAATATAATTCCATTTAATTGAATACGCTTTAAGATTAATAAATAAAATAAATAAACTTTGTCTTGCTAACATCATTATAATATTAATAGTAATGGGGCCAACAATTAAACATTCATGTAATGCCACACAATAGTGCCCCCAATTCATATTATGCCACACAGTTGTGCTCCGAATCATGTTATCCCTCATAGTTGTGCCCTCAGTCATATTCTGCCTCACAGTTGTGCCCCCAGTCATATTCTGCCTTACAGTTGTGTTCCCGGTCATATTCTGCCTCACAGTTGTGCCTCCAGTCATATTCTGCCTCACAGTTGTGCCCCCAGTCATATTCTGCCTCACAGTTGTGCCCCCAGTCATATTCTGCCTCACAGTTGTGCCCCCAGTCATATTCTGCCTTATAGTTGTGTTCCCGGTCATATTCTGCCTCATAGTTGTGCCCCCAGTCATATTCTGCCTCACAGTTGTGCCCCCAGTCATATTCTGCCTCACAGTTGTGCCCCCAGTCATATTCTGCCTCACAGTTGTGCCCCCAGTCATATTCTGCCTCATAGTTGTGTTCCCGGTCATATTCTGCCTCACAGTTGTGCCCCCAGTCATATTCTGCCTCACAGTTGTGCCCCCAGTCATATTCTGCCTCACAGTTGTGCCCCCAGTCATATTCTGCCTTATAGTTGTGTTCCGGGTCATATTCTGCCTCACAGTTGTGCCCCCAGTAATATTCTGCCTCACAGTTGTGCCTCTAGTCATATACTGCCTCACAGTTGTGCCCCCAGTCATATTCTGCCTCACAGTTGTGCCCCCAGTCATATTCTGCCTCACAGTTGTGCCCCCAGTCATATTCTGCCTCACAGTTGTGCCCCCAGTCATATTCTGCCTCACAGTTGTGCCCCCAGTCATATTCTGCCTCACAGTTGTGCCCCCAGTCATATTCTGCCTCACAGTTGTGCCTCCAGTCATATTCTGCCTCACAGTTGTGTTTCCAGTCATATACTGCCTCACAGTTGTGCCCCAGTCATATTCTGCCTCATAGTTGTGCCCCCAGTCATATTCTGCCTCACACTTACCTTAGATACCAATCTTCCATTCACAAGAGCTGCTTCACTTAAGCAGCTCCGTTTCGGTCATCTTTGGCTGTTTTAGTTTGATAGCAGTGGAGCTCGGCATGCCAGACAGAAGTGGTCCGCGTGCACCATCTGGCACGCGTGCCGGGGGTTGCTGACCCCTGTCCTAGATCAACCTTAAATTTCAGTGTGAAAATAAAGCTAACAAGTATTTGTGTGCTACATGCGAAAGCAGTCAGTATTTAACTTATGTGCCAAATAGTAAACTAATTTGCACCCCTTGCATTGTAACATGGAGTGTCCAGGAGCAAACTTACTCCTTTTTTTTCTTTGCTCTCCTAAATGACTCAGGCACGTAATCTTTGAAATAATCTACATCTTCAATTCAATACTTTAGTTATACATGCTGTAATATATGAAAAACAAATATTCCATGTTTTCCCTAGTCAAATATATAAAAATATATTGTACTGAATAGACCCAGAGTGGCACACTGGCATTTGCCGGAAGGGTGGTGTGCCAGTGGGCTGCTCAGTATCATAGAAGCTGCCAGCCCTAATTTTTATAAAATAGACTTGTGTTGCAGCTGTTTTGCATGTTACACACACTAATGTTCTGGATCAGTAGACACAATTGTGAATTACCCAATAAACAATGGAAAAAAGCTGAAAAATCTTTTGAATAAGAAGATCATTTTGGCGCTTACAGGGCTGGCTAGAGCAACTTTGGGCAACAGTTTGGAAATTTATTGGGCTTTTTCCCCCACCGAGGCTGCGCTCTCAACCTTGCCAAAAAGCTGGTGCTGTGCAGGCAGTCTAGGAGGGTGAGTGTGTTGCTAGGGGCAGCATGGCGGCATAGTGGTTAGCACTTCTGCCTTACAGCACTGGTGTCATGAGTTCAATTCCCAACCATGGCTTTATCTGTGAGGAGTTTGTGTGTTCTCCCCGTGTTTGTGTGGGTTTCCTCCAGGTGCTCCGGTTTCCTCCCACACTCCAAAAAAATATACTGGTAAGTTAATTGGCTGCTAACAAATTGACTCTAGTCTGTGTGTCTGTCTGTCTGCATGTGTGTGTGTGCCTCACCTCAGCATCTCTGGGCACATAATCAAATGTGCACTGGCGTGCTTTAATGCAAGAACTGTTTTTTAGTCTGAAGCTGGCTCTGGTACTGAATGGTAACAACACTTTAAGCATGGGTGATCCACCAGTATTACATCATCATTGTTTGGAGGCTACTGTAATGCTTCATTACCACTTATCTAAACAACAGTAGGGCTAGCAGCAGGCCAGGCTAGGCATTCATTGGTCTGAGTTAAATATTTAACGTTGCGGGAACCATTGCGTGAACCATTTTCATATTTTTGTTTGAATAGTTCTCATATGAATGATTGACTAGTATCAAGTTCTCTTTCATATAATGTATTTATGTCACAATAACATTATTTTTTTAAATTGTGTTAACTCTTCTTATTGCTATACTGTGGACTCTGGTAATAAATGTATGTGTGTTAATTTTTATTTCCACTCCTATGTGCTTGCAATAGAAAAATAATAAAATCAACCTTTTAGGAAACAGATTTAATACTGTTATTCAACAATTGCAAATACTGAATGAAAATAATTTTAATGAATATTGCGTACAACAAAAAATAGATGATTGCACAAAATGTTAAGAAAATTCTCTCCAACTGAAAGATAAGCATTAAAAACCAGACAACAGAATATATTTCATAGAGGGAACAGTTTGTATGAAAAAGAAAATGGCAAGGGAAAAAAGATTGCTCCCTTAATTATAGGTCTCTGCAAGGTGTAATAACAGTCATTTTTGAGACTATATTGTAGGTAAAATTAGAAATGGATAATTATCAACACAACATAGCTGTTTTCTTGAGAAGCAGTTGTACAGTAAAAAGCAACTGCACATTGCTTGTCAAAGAGTATTCTATTTTAAGGCCATTGCAGTATACCATTCAGATGCGCCAGCTAGGGATTTTATACATCAACAGTCTAGAAAGAAAGCAGAACTTCATATAGTTAAATACATTATCGTGTCCATTAAAAACGGGCCAACCTAGTTAGTTCTTATCAAAGGGTGTCAGCTGGTACAGATACCTTGTGCTGTTTTTCAGGCAATGAAGCACATACACGTACATTTAAAATTCAGTGCTATTTTTAATTAGTATAACAATCAAAAGGAGCTATAACAATACAATATGGATATGTACCTTTGTGACCAGATCAATCTTACAGTTTCCCAAGGTATCAGTGTCACTAAAAATAACTGTTATATATTTGTCTACCTAAGTGAATTTAACTTTTTTTCGACAGGTGGGGATTTCTTGTGGTAGCAGAGTGAAATAAATATCTATTTATCTGTGCACCTTCAAACGGGCACTTACAACTCATCTGTTCCTCAAAGCCTACCAGCCATCCACCTAACCATCTCCATGCTGGATCTCCTCACCTCCTTCTTCCCTGTAACCGCTCCTCTTGCGTATGATCCCCTCCACTGACTCCTCCTTGTGTCTGCTGTCTGTTTGCCCTCCCTTTAGAATGTAAGTTCTTACGAGCAGGACCCTCTTTCCCCCCTTCCTCTACACCATTTCTCCTCCTCCAACTTCTCTGTACTTGCTATGCTTGGAGCCCTTGGAGTCCTAGTTTTACTCGTTCACTGTTCTGTACTGTTTTACCTTATATGGTCAATTGTTTGTATTCTGTGCGGTGCTGCGGAAACCTTGTGGCGCCTTATAAATAAAGGATAATAATAAAAATAATAATAATATTTAGAAGTGTCTTGTATGGGGAAAAAATGCAAACACAAAAATGTTGCATATTCCCAAAATTATTTTTATATAATTAGTACAAACCTATTCAAGTATGAACACGTCTGTCAAATGGCAGTAAAACATGGCAATACTAAGTGTCATATTGTTTGAAGGGATACATTGATTTGAAATACAACATGCCATATAATCAACTTTTTTTTAGACTTATGGAGGAACTTTTTCAATAGATTTCTAGGTACTTGCTCATCTTGACTCATCAATTAGACAGATCTGTACTGTGCATCTTCTGACAATTTTTGGACCCACCTTGTAGGGTGAAGAATGATTCATGCTAACAATTTCTATTATAAATACAAATATGTTCACGCTAGACACCCATTTGTACACTGTAGTCCTATACAATAAAGAAATATTGTATTTTAAAAAATAAATGTATACAATGAGAATTTCATTAAACACAAAGAAGAGCAGCACAAGTGGTGAATTACGAATAGTAGTGCCCCTGGATGATTGTACCATCCACCATTTCCTGAATTTTATTATGCCTTATATTTCACTAAAGACTTATAATTCTTTATAACACACTCCAGCTCACTTATTTTGTAGAGCAAGACTTATCTTATAAGTTATTGCGAAACAAAGCAAGAACGTATTCCTATATTCATTAAGTTATTCTCCAAGAGGCTAACTCCAAGTTCACTTTATGTCTACTCAAGGTCATTCTACCACCACTAAGTTTTAATGGGGATGGTATGCCCCGTTCCCGAGGTATCTGACCAAACCACACTTATTATTATCCTCCACTGAATGGTGCTATGTCGATGTCCAGACATATCGCATAGGACCTCCTTCTATGCCAACAAGTACTATGCCTGTCATACAGGTGCCCTTGGTTATTGCTGGTATTGTCATTATCAGAGAGGTGTCACTGCTAGTAATCACCTGTCTGTCTTTCTCATGAGAGATAGATGGCTGTGTATCTAAAAGGAGTTGATTGGATTCATGTTAATACGATGCAGAAACTGATCTGATTCCAAGTGAAACAACAAAGCCCCCGTTATTTTATCTGCTGATATCATTACGTTTATGCTCAATCATTTTAGCCAAGGAAATCAATGCCACAGTGAACAATGATACCACTTCCTAAAGGTGCAGACAGATTACCTATAATGTCGAATTGAAGCTGTATTGGTCATAGATTGTAAGCTTGTGAGCAGGGCCTGTTTTATTACTGTCTTTGTTCCCAATTGTAAAGCTCTATGGAATTTGCTGGCGCTATATAAATAAACGATGATGATGATGATATTGGTCAGAGAAATGACCAAACTTCTTAATGAAACAGCTATAGTCAGAGATTGCTGTCTGCATAGTGATGTGCTATTGAAAATCGTTCTGTGATATGATCCCAAAGATTGTAAGATTGCGGGCAGGGTCTTCTTACCTCTCTGCCTAGCCAGTAATAATTTATTACTGTGCTTGTTTCCAATTGTAAAGCGCTACGGAATTTGCTAACGCTATTTAAATAAATGATGATGATGACGATGATGATGATGATAATGATTATGATATGCACAGTAAGACATAGAATATTTTAATGTTAATAAGAAATCACTAAGTTCGTCTCAGGTCTGTGAGTAACATCTTTGATGTGACCACAATCCAGGAATGAAAGGGGATACAGTGACTTTTATGCTCCTGTCTGTGGATCGATTTCAATAGGTTTATATCATTACAAAAGTGCTCTGAAGGAAAACATGGTGACAGCATAGAAATGTACCATTGTCAGGTGAATAAATAATCAGCATAAGGTAGGAGGGAAAGAAAAACATCTAAACCAAAGGAGACAGAACTAATAAAAATATGTAAGACAAGCTTAACTGGTAGACAGTAGCATCTATGTACACATATAAAATAACAGATTTATTTTATTACAGCTTCCTTATTTACAAGCTTTTTGTAGCTGTTTTCTTAAGGGAGTATGTTTTAGTAACTGTGTAACTATATTACTTTACTGCTTGTAGTTTAACGTGATACTGTATTTTCAATATAGTTTTGTAGCTGCCATATATTGTGTCTTTTTATATACACTGACATTTCACTACTATTTTAGGAGCACCTGTGACAATTTAGAGTGCAATAATTATATAGTGTATAACTTAGAGCAGGGTTGTTTTTCTGATGTTCTAAGTGCCACATGTGACCGTTCACAAGTATTCTGTGGACATTATCTACTCTTATAAGTTAATGTACGTGTTTAATGGAAACCAACACTTATCTAATATCTATATAAAACAATGTGCCCTATTAGTGTACAGCATTTTATTCTTACACTTCCAGCTTTATCTTGAATTTATTTTTTATATATATTGTATAGTATGCACATGTACTTTAATGTAGTGTACATGTAATATCATCATCATCTATTTATATAGCACCACTGATTCCGCAGCGCTGTACAGAGAACTCATTCACATCAATCCCTGCCCCATTGGAGCTTACAGTCTAAATTCCCTAATATACACTAGGGTCAATTTTTCATAGCAGCCAATTAACCTACCAGTATGTTTTTGGAGTATGGGAGGAAACCGGAGCACCCGGAGGAAACCCACGCAAACATGGGGAGAACATACAAACTCCACACAGATAAGGCCATGGTCGGGAATTGAACTCATGACCCCAGTGCTGTGTGGCAGAAGTGCTAGCCACTTAGCCACCGTGCTGCCCAATATTTTTTGACTAGTGATAAAAGTGTTCAAATTTCAATTATCAGCTAGATATTTAATTTTTTGTTACTATGTCTTTATGTGGATTTGTGTGTTTATGTATTATTTTGTGTGACAGAATTAAAGTTGCGTATGCAGATGTAAATATTAAAAATATATAATCCACTGACGGTCTATTTTTGTTAGATGTGTTGTACTTTATGGAATGCTACAGTGTCCCACTAGCATACCCATACCTCCCAATTAGGGGCAGGCCGTGGGGCATCTGCTCCATGGGCCGGTCCCATAGTAGGCTACCTTGGGCTGGGTCACTGGGCCACCTGCATTTTTTCCATTAAAATGTTCCTTAGAGGCTGCTGAGTCTGGTCTTGTCCCGGGGCTAAACTTTGCCAGCACACCCCTGCTCCCATTTGCCCCAAATTTGGTGGGACATTCAGAATCATGAGCCAAGAAGGGGGCGTGGCTCAAATGACAAATGGGTGGAGTTTAACCAAATATGTTTGTTTGTAGGCAGGGTTTGGACAATGCATGGGCAGTGCTTATTTTGTTCCTCTTACTGGAATCTAAGGGGCATATTCAAATAGCTTTCCAGTCCGTGGGATCGCGCCGGAACAGCCGCGAAACTTAATCCACGTTACCGCAATAAAGTGGATTTTCGTTCGCAGCCCAAAGGGTTGCGAACGAAAATCTGCGTTAAGGCGGTACCATAATACCGGCAATAACGCGCACTTTCCGCGGTAACGCGCGTTAATGCGGACCGGAACCCTAATTGAATATGCCCCTAAATGTTGGGAGGTATGCACTAGTTTTCTTTTTGTGTAATAATTTTCTTTAATCATTCAATTAGCCTCAAACTACAATGAATTCTATCCAAGTGCTTTTTTTTAAACTTTCATGTTCTTTACAAAACCAGTTGTGCGTGCGTATATGCTTGTGTCTGGTGATATTTTGACAATTTGAGACAAAACGAAACCAAAAAAGGGAAACAAATTACTGTTGCTACTTTTATGATCACATTATTTGCATCATATTCCTATGTATAAAAATTTACTTTTGGGAATCTAAAAATGACTGGGTAATTGGAAACCTACTTAGGTTCAAATAATTTTATTAAGTTTAGAAGTCTCTGTAGGCTAATGTATTTTCAATAATAATAACCACTCATTTAATATTATATATGTTGAAGAATCATATCTCTAACAATGGAATACTAACAGTAGGGAAGAACCTGAGTTTTTAACTGCCAAATTATTTTAGTGAAATGTGTTATAATTAAAAACACATAACAACTAAAAGAGCTTCAAAAAATATAATTATGCTGTATTCTCAGACTGCATTTTTAAAAATGTAATCTTTGCATCAGAAGCTGTAGTATATTTTATAATAACAATAGCTAAGACATAAAGGGGCATATTCAATTAGCTTTCCGATTCGCAGTAACGCGCGTTACAGCGAAAAGTGTGCGTTCTTGCCGGTATTACGGTACCGCATTAACACGGATTTTCGTACGCAACCCTATGGGCTGCGAACAAAAATCCACATTATTGCGGTAACGTGTATTACGTTTTGCGGCTGTTCCGGCGCGTTACCACGATTTTAAAAGCTAATTGAATATGCCCCAAAGAATACAATGGGGTTTGTATAGACTGTGATTAAATGGCATTTAATTTGAATTTGAAAATGATCCTAAGAACTTCACTACATAATCGTAACCTTAATCAGATAACGTTCTATGACTTTGGGAGTTAACCTGTTGTCTCTCAAAATAGCAGTGGCAATACTGACAAGGTATTAGCTTTGCATTAAGGTGGGCCTGTCAATAGGTTATTATTTTGTTATATTACATGGTTCCTTATGCATCCTGCTCTTCAAGGAGAGAGCATTGTATTCAGAGTGTCACGCACTTTCCCAGACATGTTTCCATGAGTCTGCATAGTAGTGGAGTTGTATTGTATAGATGACACCAGCCCATGATGATTCAGGCGATCAAACTAGTGAGTTTGTTCCCAGGCTGCTGTCCTCTACACATGACAGCTCTACTGCTGTGCAGGCTGGAGGAATCCTCCTGAATGGACAGGGTTCCAGGTGACCCAATGGTTTTGTTTACTACAGAAAGTACAAGGCACTATATAGTAAAGCCAAAATAATGCTAGAGGTCCTGGTGACAATTTGTGTCTCTGCTGCTCTTGTTGTAACTGCACTGTCAATGACAACCTATTGATCCAGAACACAGCCTAGGAACCACAATGTGTGCTGAGGAAGGACCATATAAGGGCCGGAAAGCCTTGAACCAGGTCACCCCGGAACCTCAGGAAATGAATTGTTAACAAAAAATCTACTTCAGATATCTACATTCCATTTCTATCATATCCAAATCAATTATCATCATATCCTTACCGCAAGACCACCTAACCCTGCAACCTTTTCTGGATGACACTGACTCATTTTTCACGGATGTCTAAATCGCAAAAAAAATAATGAACTTCATGCAAAATGAGTGAGACATCAAATTGGCAAAAACACACCCCCCCCTCCAAATTTTATCTGATCATTCACACTACTTTTCACCTTAATGACTTCTGCACAATGTGCCTTACCTTACCCAGCCCCCACAAATAAGTAAAAATTAGTACAGACATATTCATAACACACATGAACATTACAGTTGATTTGAAGGATAGAAAAGTGTGAAAACAAATTTTATATATATATATATATATATATATATATATATATATATACATAGATAGATAAATAGGTAGATAGATAGATAGATAGATAGATAGATAGATAGATAGATAGATAGATAGATAGATAGATAGATAGATAGATAGATAGATAATGGTGAAATAGCATGTGAATGGGATAGTACAAATGATCCCCCCCTAGGATTATACAGCTCCTCTGAGCTTTTTAAGGTATGAAATGCTTTTTACTTCACAATAGAAACTTTCAATGGAAACTTTCTTTTCAGCAACAGAAAATATTTAATTGTGAACAAGTCAGGACACATTCACATCATATAAGGCAGCACTTTACAGTGATCAGTCAGCTGTGATATTGGTGTAGTCCTGCTGTGCTCAGGTCTTGGTTGGTCAAACAAAATAACTGTTGCTTACTTCAACCATAAACTTTGCTAGTGGAATGAAGGAGAACATTAAATATGACAGTATATAATAGTGGAATATCATGCACAATCTCTTATCTCGTACATTGCAAGGCAACTGTAAGACAACTTCCACTTAATGGTGCCCATGTGCCCCAATACATACAGTTATCACTGGACCCAATCTGTCACTCACAGCTGATCAATCCAAGTAATTTCATCTCTCTGATCTCCTATGAATGCAGGTGTTCTAAATTTGAAAGGAATTAGTGTTTATTGGTGGAGGAATTATGGGTAGCCCAGCTGACATTAAGTTGACATCAACAGGAATTTCCTATGTGACAGGGGCCCCAGAGGCAGCAGGAGGACCTGAACTTGTCTCCATTGCCACTCAAACTATTAGATAAAGTGTTACCTGGTTCTAATAACATCTTAAAGTTCCAGATACCAGTACCAAATCTAATAATATTAGCGTGCAGGGGATATCTATGAAACGCTCCAATGCCAACAAAATGTTAAAAAAATAAGTAAAAATAAAATATAGATGTAAAAATGCATACACTGGAAGTGAAAAAGAACAGTTTGTAAAATAAAACATAAAAAGTGCATTGATTACTCCCTAACCTACACTAAAGAATGAAGAAACCACATAATTTCATCTGACATATGCGCATTCTGCGCATGTGTACTATACCTGTGTAGGAATGCATAAATGTTACACTCAATGATGGTCACCCCAAAATGTGCCTAAAAAATGTGTCTTTTATACCTTGGCCCTACCCATTTCCTTCTTTTCAGATTAGAAATAATGCATATGGGTACACCGAACCTGTGTGCAATCATAGCATAACATCTTGAAAAAATAAAAGTTTTATAACTAACATGTCTGCCTTTGTGTCTTCACCCTATAGCTGATTTTGTATAAAGTACTGTTATTTGGTATTGCCATACTATGGAGAAGTCGGCAATTTAGGTTTGGTGCATATATTCAGGGATTACACTAATTAAGTGAAAGTAACTATGGAAGAAATCATGCAAA
The DNA here is from genome assembly GCF_038048845.1 of Mixophyes fleayi. Taxonomy (NCBI): domain Eukaryota; kingdom Metazoa; phylum Chordata; class Amphibia; order Anura; family Limnodynastidae; genus Mixophyes; species Mixophyes fleayi. The sequence goes on from NC_134403.1 coordinate 109,662,577, forward strand.
AGTGTATTTTTCCATATGTTTGTCTTTATTTGAGCATATAAAGGGAAATGAAACAATATAAAATGAAATTATGTATACTAAAGAATAAAAAAGTTATTTTTGGTTATAATGGCAAATTACCAAAATGTAAAATACTCTCTGGAAATGAGGAAGTTAAGGAAAATGTCTACAGTGTATTATCTGATCAATACAAGAACCTGTCAACTCAAGCACTCCAATGAATGCAGCCTAATAACTCCACCAGGACACCAAACTTCTAATCATACAAACCAAAGCTAAGATAAAAGGCACTGCCAGTCTTTAAACAAATAAATTGTGTTATATGGGTTTATCTGATCAAATTCTTTAACTGTAAACAAGGAACTATCCAGTATTATAGACAATGTAAAAGAAGTACTAAGTTCTACAATACCTATGTACAATTCTTTAAAAGGAAATGCTGGAAAACATATCTTTTTAATCTTGCAACAGGTTAAATGAATGTTTCTCTGAAAAATACAGTCCCATGCATGGGATACACCTGATTCTATTTGTTGCTTAGACTGTAAGCCTCAATGGGGCAGGGACTGATGTTAATGAGTTCTCTGTACAGCGCTGCGGAATCAGTGGTGCTATAGAAATAAATGGTGGTGATGATGATGATGAGGGAGTCAGAGTAAATAAATATATTTTGGCTGCAGTTCCCCTGTAATGAATTTTTCATAGGCACTCTAGAATTGACTGCATATTTTTACATTCCCTGTGTAGTTTTGGAAATTGATAACAAATAGTTATAATTGCTACTGTACTAGTCCTTATGTATAATCAATTTTAAGTTTTCAGTTATAGAGAGTCAAAAAAAGAATGGGAATCATGCTTTAAAAAGTTTACAATTTAAAGGAAAACAGGGCACAGTTCAGGGGACACGTAAGGTGAAATAGTGAAGGTCCATTGCCAATCAGGTTTGCTGGAAAAAGCTGATAAAAAAGAGATGAGCTCAGAGAAGAAAATTATTATGGAGTCAGTATATACATATATCTCAACATTTAACTTTAAGTATTTCACAGTGGGAGCATGGAAATGTCAGATTGGGGCTAATGTTTCTGAAGCACTAGGCCACCCCAACCCCCTATATGCAATCCTGTAAAGCTGTGTGCACCAGAAGTGAGTGGCAAGACACACCACCCAACAGTCGTGATAGTGGAGACAAAATCCCTGTCAGTCAGAACGGTGAACAGACCCCTCAACTCAGGACTGTCCTCTCTAAATCAAGTCAGTTGGGAGATGTGGTTTATATGCTTGACTGAAGAGGTGAGTTTTAGAGAAAGCCTGTGATGGTATGAGGAAGAGAAAATCAAAATTCTGCCATGATAAAGAAGGGCTACAAAACCGGTGCAGAAAGCACAAAGTACAAACTTAACATAAGAGACTCATAAAGATTAACAAGTAGAAGTTAGAGAAAAGAAGCGAAAGTGGAAATATACATAGACTAATTGGTCATTATACATTATGCAGCGTACTGAAAGATTATATATAAATAGATAATGCTTACTTTTATTTCTGACAAAGACAAATTGTGATGTGCTGAGGCTTTTTTATATTTTAAGAGAAACAGTTCACATCCTGGGCTTTCAAAGAAGGAAATGGGCTGAATTAGACATTATGCGCATATGGATGTAAGTTCAACTCAGTATCAGGCCCTATATTATTACGTATACCTCACTTCTCATAACACTGAGAACTGAAAGAATATGAATGATTGTGACAGTATTGATCTACAGATTGTGGTAAATGTTTCCACAGTTTAAACAAATAGATATATTCTTGTAACAAGTGTCCCCGATAGCTGAAATGTATCATTCCACAGAAAAACTACAATTGTCATTCTGCTATCGTATGTATATGATATATATTAAGTATTATATGTATCAAGTGTATTCCACACCTTATCTTGTAAGCTCATTTGTACAGGGCCATCATTTCCTTCCATCCTGTTTCATGTCATTGTATGTAATTTGTTTGCATTATAATCCCATCAATGTACAGTGCTGAGTAATTTGTTGGAGTCTAAGTAAAGGATAATAATAATAATAATAATTATAACAATAATAATAATCTGAGCATCTCATGATTGTGAGTAGGTCACTAATTTTGGACAATGTTACCAGCAACATTTGACACCACATGGTATTTACAGAATAAGCATCTGCCTTTTTAAATAACTTTCAAATAATATAATAATACAAAAAGGTTAACAGCCTACATTTGCATATCTTAATACAGTAAAAACATATTTGCATCTGAGATCTAAGTACTTTTTAAGTGTTGTAATTTCTGCCAGTGTATGCTGTTACTACTGCTATCTCTACATGACGTCGTCTCATTTATGCTATGCCTCTTAACTACACAGTCCTTTCATATATTCAGCGTGAAGAGTTGTGACATTTGCAATGTTAATATTGAAATCAAATGTTTAAAAATGTTGTATTTCTGCACATTAAACAGTGCATTAAAATAATTCTGTATACAAACAAAACATTATTACCAAGATCAATGTTTACACTTAAATCCACTTTGCGTAAGGGCTCGGTAATGTTGTTAATTTTCCTATTATCCTAAAAGTGTGTTCAGCTTTTAAGAGTTTGTTCGAGAACAATGTTTAAATACTGTGAATGTTTTGTGACATTTACCGAAACAGCGTTGGAGTAATTGTTAATTTATTGTTACCTAGAAATCAGAAAGCAAATAACTGTAAATGATCATTTTGCTGTTTTCATGTGGTCACAGCCAGTAAAGCTATTTGTGCTTGAAAATATTTTAAATTCCATGATGATATCCATTTTTTTATGAATATCCTACAAACGCAAAATACACAATAAAAATCAAAGGAACGCACATTTAGACACGTATACCTATTTTTTAAAATTATATATACTGCAAATTATATTGATATGGAAATAGGTCTGTAGGCATATAAATAGGTCCCAGATCAAGATGACTACTAATATCCATAATAATTTTCAGTAGGAGATGCATTATTTCTTATAATACACAAGTTCTCTTGATTAACAATGAAGTGATAACATCATAACTCACCTATTATGAGCAATAACATCAGAACTCACTGTTTATGCACGTATTATTTAAAGGAGTGTATACTCATACTATTTGTGTATTATTAAAGTATTAGGGGCATATTCAATTGTCCGCGGGATTGCCGAAAGTCCTGCGGTCCCATCATTAAAATAATGTTATCATCTGCCGGTAATCCTGCGCGGAAAAACCGTTAATACGGTAATTTACTAGCTGGATTTCAGCTCGCAGCCTTAGATTACCGTATTAACGGTATTAGTTTTTCCGCGCTCAAACCCGCGGACAATTGAATAACACCCTTAGTATTTAATAACTATACTGCACATGTATAAACAAACACTTTCTTTTGACTTTCCGTTGATAAACAAACACTTTAGTTATAAATGAAATCTTGATTAACATTCTGTCATTAGAGGTTGCAGGATGGTGTGTTGTTATTTAATATAATTTTTTACCATGCTTTAAATACAAGTGAAAAAAATGATAAAAATATGGTGAACCAGACAAATTGTTACTTATGTGACAGCATTTTGTAACATTATAAAATATATGTGAATGTTACATGTACAGTTGTAAACATTGTAAAATGCTGTTCTCCTTTTTGTCTGCATTACTGCATGAAATAAATCTTTCTGGAGATTCTTATCCCTAGTCTCCCTATAGACTTTAATCACATTTTTGAAGCTAAATCCTTGTGGTACATTTATCTCAGTAAAATCAAATCCGTTGTGTTTTATCTGGAATTTTCATTTTCACTATATCAACATCTATTGAGTGTTTCCTGCTGCCTGCTGTTTTTCTGTTTATATTCTGTATTAAACTATATTTATACTATATGTGTTTTTGTAGTAAGATCATTTCATGCAATTGTTTCAGAAAACAGGGATCTATTTGTGTGGCACAAAAAGCGATGTTGTGCAGATGGTGGTCTCATGAGAAACTGACATGTGTCAATTACTATGACTATACACGTTGCTTTATTGTCAGGTTTAGCACATCTTTCATCATCGTTAATAAAGATAATGATAGATAAATCCCCATCCTCGTCTTTGTATGATGTCCTCTTTTATACCAGAAAATCTACCTACCACAAAGTATTGCATGTTCTTTCAACATGTGTATGTTCAAACATACTTTATCTCTTTAATTTTGCAGTATAATGTGACATAATGGCAAATTTGGCTGTCAGAATGAAGCCTTGTCTACATATTAAGTCTTGTATATTTATATAATTTATTTATTTGTTATAAAAGTGCTTTAGTTATGGAATCGCTTATATTCAGTTTAACTACATAATCCTATCTGCATTGGCCATAAAGTCCTATGTATTATAAGGTAGTAATAATACACTCCCAACTCCAGATGATAACATTATTTTAATGATGGGACCACAAACAAAAGCAAACCTCCTTAAACAATGCTATGATATACCTTTATTATTAATATGATAGTGAATCAGACACCCAGTTATGCATATTGATGAGTTGACGAGTTATATATTTCCTACACATATACATACCCAACATGACGCCTATATATATATTTCATATTCAAAGTGCATATTCCTTGCAGCTCCTCTAAACTCATTACTTGCTGAGCAGAGGCCACAAATGTCTCTCCAATGCAGAAGCCGCAGTGGGACACATGCAATAGGCAAGAACTTTAGTGGTAGAATCAGGTTTCTGCACGCTGGATGTTATTCTCAGTTTGCTCTTCTATGTGTGTGTGTGTGTGTGTGTATGTGTTTGTTTGTCCCATGTATGTGTGCCCCGTCTGTGTGTGTCCCGGGTGTGCCATATGTGTGTGTCTCAGTGGCGGATCCAGGGGGGGGCGATCGGGGCATTCGCCCCCCGTAGCAGCAAAAAGCTAGGTCCCAGCCGGCAACCACAACGGAAGGGGGCGGGGCCAATCGCGGACGGAAGGTGGGGTTAACACAGGCCAGCCAATCAGAGCAAAGGAGGGGGCGTGATTATGCAAAATCGCCCCCCCTAAACATAAAGTCTAGATCCGCCCCTAGTGTGTCTGCATGGTATGTGTGAGATACACGACAAGTACGGAACATCTCTTTTTGTCACTTCAGCAAAGAGCAATGAGAAATTAACCAAGACAAGAATAACTAATCCCAAAAATAAACCTGAGTAACAGCATTTAATTGTAGATGGACATTAAATGTGGGGAAGGGGGGTGAATCTATACATTCACTGTGACAGAACCAACAAGCCTACAGACCGCTATTTCTGAATGCAGTCTAAACTAATAGAAGAGGTGAGGAATAGGGCATTAACAGTTGTATGCCTACAGACTCAAATCATGTAATCCAGCCCTACATAAAGGTCAATTTCTGAAATGTTTTGATCGACTCTAGTACCATTTTTTGATCATTATGGGTAAGTGTGATACTTTATACATGTTTGTCTACTCTCTTGAAAGAGCAAGCATCCCACCAGATCCCAGGTGGAGACAGGGCTTAATGATGAAAACCACGTCATCATAGCACTGTTCCCGCTGCATGATGCTGCAATGGCATCACCACTCCTCCTGCCAGCGGAGATCACAGAAGGGAGTAACTAAAAGTTGACAAGTTTGACTTTGACTATAGTTATAGAGTGATATAAATGTATTACAGTGTTATTCACAGAAATGCAAATAAATGGTCTTTGTCTCCCATAATGTTCCTCTTGAGTGTCCATGATCTCATTACACAGGTTCTGAATGTTCTATAATATATCAGCAATTTGTATTCATGGTATAGTTTCCACAAGACTGCTGTAGGGGTATTGTTAAAAGAACAGTTTCAGACTTATTAAAAACTGTATTTTTAAACCCTTACAGGCTGCATTATAAAAATGCTATTTCATATGTTTCTTCAGTCAAATCCATATTTAACACCTTGTAGGTGTGTTTTAAAAAATACTGGTTTCCAAACCTAAATTTTAAAGGGATCTCTTGCTCATTGCAAAAGTTACATGTACCCTGAATGTATGAACTACTCCAACACAAAATAATATTTAACAGAGCAACACCTTAAAGACACAGTTACTGCTTTGACAAATTTGGTTGATCTATGCAATGTATACATTCCTTTTATTCAGACTGATGGGGTAATTTTACACATACCTGGGGGTATATTTACTAAACGGCGGGTTTAAAAAAGTGGAGATGATGCCTATAGCAACCAATCATATTCTAGCTGTCGTTTATTTAGTGCATTCTACAAAATGACAACAGAATTCTGATTGGTTGCTATAGGCAACATCTCCATTTCTTCAAACCCGCAGTTTAGTAAATCTAGCCCCTGGTGTTAATTGCCAATAGTTGGTTTTGACAGTGATTTACTGGGGTGGGGGCGAGCATTCAATGCATCTGACTGAATGTGAGCCCTCCTACAGCACTGAACACCCCCTCCCCTCCCCTTCATTCCTGTCTCGGCTGATTGCCTTAGTGATTAGGCATTTATTGCAAGGTATGTGCACAAACCATTTATTAAAACCTCCTATATTAACCTAGATGAGTTTGTTAAGTAAAGAGTAACAGTTGTCAGCTGTTAATTACAACTTACCATCAGCCTCAATATAAAGTTAACAGTTGTCAGCTGTTACTTACAACTTACCATCAGCCTCAATATAAAGCTAAATTTCAATAAGCTTTCATGAAGACTATTATTATTATTATTATTATTATCCTTTATTTGTTAGGCGCCACAAGGTTTCTGCGGCGCCGTACACAGTGCAAACAGTAGACTATACAGGGTGAAACAGTACAAAACAATAAACAAAAATACCAATACTTCAGAAACTCCAGGCTGGCTGATGCAAAAAACGGAGCAGAAGAACAGGTAGGGAGACATAAGGGAAGAAGGCCCTGCTCAAGTGAGCTTACATCCTAAGGGAGGGAAAACAGAACAGGCACAGAGGGAGCCAGATGAGGCAAGGGGGAGAGCGAATTGAGAGCGAGTGGAGGGGTTATGTGGATGGTTGGTATGCTTTAAGGAAGAGGTGGGTTTTCAGTACACGTTTGAAGGAGCACAGTCACACAACAGATTGTATCTATTTGTTTTGCTTGTGCTTATTTTTTTTTCACAAAGGCACATAAGAGGACTTCAGTTGAAAAATATTGTTCAATACACTTATGAAGCACATGTGCATCATAAAGCACAGCTATCCTCACAAAGAACTGTGCCTATATAGTTTATGAAATTACACAATATGATTCCAGGCTTTAATACACATTTGGACAGGGCACACTCAACACTTAAACCTCTGAGGGCGAATCCTAATACAAGAACTATGATCAATACAGAAATTCTACTACTAAGAATGGATGGCTACCAGAGGCTATAAACTGTAGTTAAAATATTATCAATTTACTTTATTAATCCAAAAAAACTGCTAGAGGCATGTGAATAAAATTGAAAAGGAAAGCTCCTTGTGCCCATCAAGCATAAAGGAGTTTGCATATAACAAGGGATTTGAATGACATTTGATTACCATGCAACATACAACATTATTAGTCACTTCAATTGTTATCATCATTTTAATACTTCTCATGGTATGAACATTGCCTGTTTACTGAAGATAAACTATCATTTTGTATATTTTATACAATCACTTTGCTTAGTGAGCTTCTATAAAAAAAAGCAAGTGAATCCACATTTTGACATTGATATGCGTAAAAATATGCAAATTAGTGAGCTAAGTAATGTACCAGTGTTTAAGCTTGAATCTGTCCAGCGTGCTTTCTGATCTTTTGAAGAGAGTAACTATTGCTCAGGAGGGCTACGCTTCTCGATCTTGCAGCAGTGCACAGCTAGAGCCTGCGAGTATTGCTAACACATCTCCAACATCAACAAAATATTATATGCAGGCTACAGGTGGATTCACATATAGTGACGTAGTCATCAATGTCACAGGCTAAATGGCATACTCTGCTTACTAATAGATTGTTTTTAATCTGTATCATGCTTGCCAGCTCTCCCGGAAAGTCCGGGAGACTCCCGAAATTCGGGTCAGTCTCCTGGGTTCCCGCGAGAGCTGACATTTCTCCCGAATCCGTGAATTCCCTGGTTAAAATGACGTGATTCACAGAGAATCGCATCATTTTGGCCCCGTCATTTTACTTCTGGGGCGAGGCCAAAATGACGTGATTCGAGGAGCCCCACCCCCTCCCACCCATTAGCCACGCCCCTCTCCCGGACGTCCACTACTAAGGGTAGGCAAGTATTAGATCTATTTAGGCACGTGCCCTACATATATTGGATCTGTAATGGAGGGAGGAGGAACTGCTCAATCCTGCTGTAATTTATAATAGCATAGCTGCAATAAGAAGTCTGAGTAAGCCTGATCAGTGCACTTCATCACCTTGTTATTTTTTTGTATTAAAAGTCAATTTTGGGTTTTAGGTTTCATGTAAGCATGAACTCATTGTATCTCTACACAGTCATTTTTAGCTGTACCTACATTTTAGAGCAATAATTCTGTTTACTGCATTTAGAAAAGCTAAAGCATTACAATCAATTATGAAAACTGCAGCTGACCAATGTTTGCATGTTAAAGATCGGCATCACTGTCAATGTACGCCCAACAAAAGATAAAAGGTTAATGGGATTTTTCTGATAAACAGGAACTTCAATGTGCCAAAATGTACAAATAGTCGCTAGCTTTAAAATTAACTGTTTTATAGAATTAGTTGGGCAGCACAGTGGCCTAGTGGTTAGCACGTCTGCCTCACAGCACTGGGGTCATGAGTTCGATTCCCGACCATGGCCTTATCTGTGTGGAGTTTGTATGTTCTCCCTGTGTTTGCGTGGGTTTCCTCCGGGTGCTCCGGTTTCCTCCCACACTCCAAAAACATACTGGTAGGGTAATTGGCTGCAATCAAAAAAATTGACCCTAGTCTCTCCCTCTCTGTCTGTCTGTCTCTGTGTGTGAGTGTGTGTCTATAGTAGGGAATTTAGACTGTAAGCTCCAATGGGGCAGGGACTGATGTGAATGAGTTCTCTGTACAGCGCTGCGGAATTAGTGGCGCTATATAAATAAATGATGATGATGATGATGAATTAGTTCAGTGTCTTTCTATTCCTTTTAAACAGTTATTCATAAAAATGGTATCTACTTGTCTGCTTGGAGCAATCTTCTGTTATTCATAAGGATTATAATACATTGTATATCCAAGTCACAATCGTGTTAAAGTGTTTAAAGCCTGATGTATATCGTACAGTGTTTCATTTTGCGTTGTATTATATTTGTTTACATTTTACAATATTTAGGCAAAATAAAATTATAAATAAGTCTTGAGATTGTTCTTGGTAGCAACCTCTCAAATCATATCTAGAAAATTTGCAACTCGCCGTAGAATAATAATATTAATCTATTCTGAGAAATAAATAAATATGTCACAGGGATCCGATGAATGATTTAGATCCATGCATTCCACTTGTTGTTTATACTGGAGCTATCTGCCTCAATCACTTTAAATGTGATACTGTATGCAAGCTGCTGACATGCATCGCTAGTTAAGAAAACAAAAAGAGAGAAGCATTTTCACATCCAATTCACATTATAGTGAAAAATGTTAAATGTTAAACCATGATGGATGAACATGATGTTTAAAATGCTACCATTAAATAGGACTTGTGAATTTCTAGTATGGCTGCTCTAACAGAAAGACAATAGCAATCTCCTTCAGAACAGCTTAAAAATATATCACAAGGGGGATATGCAGCAGCAAAACTGCACAAAATAGCTTGTAGCGAACAAAATGTCCCCTTACACTACCATGATTCTCCTGCACATTTACTAGCTAAAGCAGAGTGCAATTAATATAAGTTGTAATGTACAGTCAGGGGCCTGCTTAACCATCATGCTAACTGAGGTCCTGACTGAAACATTATTCCTCTCATCTCTTATACAAATCAGCATAAAGGTTATAATTGGTGTTAATACACAAAGTAAAGCACATCTATTGTCATACTTTTATTATTATTAGATATACCAATAAAAGTGAAACACTATAATTTTGGAGCAGGTATATTTACATATAGATGGATGGCACGTTTGGAAGAGACAAACACCATAATCAAGAGCCTGACACAATACGAACCAATTGTGTCACATCTGCCCTATTTCATTTAAAATACAATGCAGTGAGCTTGGTTTATGTGGTTTGATTCCCTTCAACTTGGGGCTCACTAAATCATACCATTTGGGTAAACCATATGTGCTCCATCTCTATTTAAATAATTCCTTACAATTTGTTGTCCTTAAAACCTACGGTTTCCTTAGATTATCTCATTCATCAACATTTATTTATACAGCGCCAACAAATTCCATAGCGCTTTACAGTTGGGAACACACACAGTAATTACACAATACTTGATTATACAGACAGACAAAGAGGTAAGAGGGCCCTGCTCACAAGCTTACAATCTACGGGACAATGGGAGTGTGATACACAAGCGTAAGTGCTACATGTTGCATATTGGTCCAGCAAGAATGGAAAGCTAAAAAGTACTTAGTGGGCTAAATGATCCAGTCACACAGCAATGTTGGTCAGAGGGTTATTGTCTTGTGTTTACTGTGTAGTGGGTGGTAATAGGGTAACCTAGGGAAATTAAGATGTTAGTTGAGGAATATTATAAGCTTGCCTGAAGAGGAGAGTTTTCAGAGAACGCTTGAAGGTTTGAAGACTAGAGAAAAGTGTTATTGTGCAAAGTAGGGAATTCCACAAGGTGAGTGCATTCCGAAACAATCCTGCAACCGGAAATGGGAGCATGTAATGAGAGTGGATGAGAGATGTAAATCTTGTGCAGAATGGAGGTGTCGAGTTGGGAGATATTTTGAGACAAGTGAGGAGATGTATGTTGGTGCAATTTTGTTGATGGCCTTCTATGTCAATAAAATAATTTTATATTGAATTTATTGAAAAACAGGTAACCAGAGGCAGAACTAGCAAGCTGTGGGCCCAGGTGCAAGAATGCAGGGAGGAGGGAGCCAGGGCCCCATTATCTCCATGGGCCATGTGCATGACACCTGCCACACCAATGGTAGCTCTGCCACTGCAGGCAACTAATGTAGAGACTGACAGAGTGGCTCATCAGAGGAAGAATGATTTGGAAGGAAAATCAATCTAGCTGCTGCTTGCACAATAGATCAGAGGGGTAAGAGTTTGTCCTATAATGAGGTAATTTAGGAAAGACTTGTAAAGAGGTCAAAAAGTTTGCAAACAAAAACACCCTTATAATAAAAAGAATTCAAATTCAAGGACAATACTGTAAAAGTAATGTCACACACAAAGTTTACCATCTTTCCTCTATATATGCCAGTTTGCACGCCTGTCTATTGGGGGAGTCCCTGGAAGAGAAATCAGGCAGAGCTAGGGTGTGCACACATGATAATGAGATTTATCATTACCATGTGACTGGGAAAGTTCTCTTCCCTTCTCCATGTACCAAAAGCTTGAGGTGGCATAAGTCAGCATTATATTATTGAGCAGAGCTGTGTCATATGTAATAACTAAATATTACATATGACATCGCTCTGTTCCAACAATGGATCACTGTGGCTCTACGTATTTTAATACAGAGAATCCCAGAATCCCTGGCAGCCACAAAGCTTCGCTCCCTAAACCTGTGACATGCTCTCATGCCGTCACATTACATGGAAATGGAAAGTCTGTTTGTCTGTCTCAAGTAAATGTTTCAGAGCAGAGAATGGGAAATTGTGGGTCCTGGTTACATGTGCCACAGAGAGAGTGAAAGTACTGCATGTATACAGTATAAATGGGTATAAATGGGTTATGTTATCATCCAATATCATGTATCACTGTGGGTGTAGAATGTTTCACAGGTTAAAACACCACAGTCCTGTGGTTGAAAAAATGCTTACACAGCCCTAAAAATACTTCCAAGATAAAGCTCCTATTGTCATAAGTGGGTAGTAATTAAACACTACTAAACAAAAAATAATGAAGATATTCATTGTGGTTGCACTTTTGAGTGTTATCCTGTCTGTACATTGCAGCTTTGCTAAAAAGAAAGGCAAAGGCATAGGTGATTATTTCCTCTCCTTCGTCATAAGCAACAAATGATACATATCAGAAATCTTCAAAAATGACTATGACTATTACAGGGCAATAAGCTTAAATGGCAAATCACAGCATGGCAATCATGCTTGGACTGACATCATCGGTATTGTCCTTTGTGTATATCCAAAAGCTACCATAACAGTCTGGCTTATGCATTGTCTCAGAGTGATACAAGGCAGAAGATATCTACTATCATAAGTAGAATGGTAAATATGGTAACTTCCAGCAAAGGCATGAAACAGTATAATGGGCAGACTAAGCTAAGTATAAACACATTAGTTATTTCAAATATATCATTTAGCTCAGCGTTGCACCTAACTTGATATATATTAATGTCCAGTTCATTTTGCTCATTTTGTGCTTTTGTTGTAATTGTAAATACATAAATATATCATCTCTACTATAATATACTGCACGCGCAAGAGACATTGAAACTGAGCTCAATGAAATCTCCAATTTCAAGCTTAATCTTACAGAATGAATGAGAGATTACAGTGCATTTCCAGAGTTCACATTCACTTGCTTAACCAGTGATTGTTTGAGTGGGGTTGTTAAGAAATATATATATCTAACGGATTTTATTTGGCCTGAACTTACCTCCCTGGATATTTATAAATATAAACTGACAGGCCAATACATGTTTGAGCACCAGCTCCAGCGCTTGTCTGAAAACATAAACCCTAAATCTAGATTGCCATCTTGACCCAAAAAAACAAAAGCAAAAATGATAAAATATTGCAGTGTCTGGAGCTGAAAACAGCATAGTCCATTGCACGTTTCACTGAAAAGAATAAATCTAACTGGACCTAAGACTTTTGAACCTTTACTTATGACAAAGCTTATTAGTGTACAAATCATGAGTTGCACATGGAACATTTATCACACATTTTTCATGATGTCACATAGAAATATACAACCCTTAACATAGTAAGAAATAATCAACAGCATACCAATATAGTAGACATTTTTGTATAACAAGCAATGGTATGTAGAGATTACTGGATATTTTACCACCAGCATAATTAATTGTGATACAATACATGGGATACAATTTGGCATAAACGAAAAAATAAACACAATTTAACCTTTGCTGTAACATACAATTAATCTCTAGTATAAATGTAATATTTAAATATGCATCCAAGTGCTGTTGTTTCATCCACAGTGAAATCACAAATAGCACTTGCTAGATAACAGACTGGATTTCTGTTATATAATTTATGTAAAACCGAAAATGTTTACCGTCTACTACCAATATTCCCTGTATGTTCAAATAAGCTGAACCATCTGAAAATTAAATCGTTAAAATACATATCTAACGAGAGCTCCAAACTGAAGAGCAAAATTGAGTGAATGCTGTTCTGTGCAACCCTGCTCGATGAAGTTTGCTTTTAAAACTATAGTTTCCGGATCTCAGCTTAAAAGGAACAGTGTCTCACCAAAAGCTTGTGTTTAGCTGACAAGACATCACTGACTCACCATTACATTATAACCCGAACCAAACACAACCAGGGGCGTAACTACGGTGGCTTAATGGTTAGCACTTCTGCCTTCCAGCACTGGGGTCATGAGTTTGATTCCCGACCACGGCCTTATCTGTGTGGAGTTTGTATGTTCTCCCTGTGCTTGCGTGGGTTTCATCCGGGTGCTCTGGTTTCCTCCCACACTCCAAAAACATACTAGTAGGTTAATTGACTCCAGTTAAATTGCCCTTAGTCTCTCTCGGTCTGTGTGTCTGTGTATGTGAGTGGATTTAGATTGTAAGCTCCAATGAGGCAGGGACCGATATGAATGAGTTCTCTGTACCGCGCTGAGGAATTAGTGGCGTTATATAAATAAATGGTGATGATGATGATGAACTATGAAAAGAGGAGCCTCACAGCAAGATCTTCTATACAACACTGCTCTGTTCCCCCAGGCACCATACCAACTACATGGGTTGCTTTGGCTGTTATTTGCTCCTAGATTTAACTTACATTACCTCCAAAAATTATTTATTATTACGAATGAGTATTACTGCATGTTATTGAAAAAAAGGCAAGTCTAATGCTGAATGTGCATTTTTTCAATAATTAAATGCAAACTCAAAACACATATGTTTGCAAATCATTATTATTATTATTATTATTATTATTATTATCATTTTGCTGACCCATGCCATTTACATGTATTTTAAACATATTGGCAACGCTAAATATTTTTAACATATGAAATCTGTTTTGGCTTTGCAGTCTCTATTCCAATGTGATGGAGAAGAGAATAAGAAAACCCAAACTAATACTTTTCAAACGCAATTGAAATTGATTGCCTGGATAGTGGATATGTTAAAAATGACTAAGGGGTATATTTACTAAACTGTGGGTTTGAAAAAGTGGAGATGTTGCCTACAGCAACCAATCAGATTCTAGCTGTCATTTTGTACAATGTACTAAATAAATGATAACTAGGATCTGATTGGTTGCTATGGGCAACATCTCCAATTTTTCAAACCCACAGTTTAGTCAATATAACCCTAAATGTGCTATATGTACACCAAAAAGAAGAATAATGTGTTTATTTCACCCCTTATAGCTACACATATCCTGATTGGGTCCCCCTTACTCCTCTTCAATTTCCCTTCTTTCTGCATCATCCACTCTCATCAGTCTCTTGCGGCCCGCTGACTGTATATCACTTCTGGGACCATAGCCTTTTTCACCTGCATTCAAATTCTCAACATCTATTAATTGAAAATCATATTTTCAGAAACGTTACCACTGCTGCAAAAGACACTTGAGCTGTGTCCACACAGATTTTTTTATTTTTTCTTTAAAACACGGTAGGCTTTAGTTTTCCTCATACAGCATCTAAGATAATAGAAAATGAGTCAATCTAGTCCTGTACTTGAAAATAAAGCAAACTTTTATAACTAACCATTTAGAAGCCTTTTTTTTTATAATCCCATTGATGTGAATGTAGAGGTGTTTTAGGAGCATATTAGAAGCAGATCTGAAGTGTCAAAGTGCTTCCAATACTTAAAAGAAAAGCCTGTGTGGACATACCCTTAGTGTGCTTATTATATTTTAGCCTGTTATAAGATTTTTTAACTGGTTATCACCTTTACCTTAGTAAAATAACAAACAAGAGAGGATTCCCGCAGTACAGTAGATCCTCAGGTCCTGTAGTGTACAAAGCAGAGGAAACACCCACATAATGTAGTGTGAGATATTAATGAGGCCTAGCACGTGTTTTTCTCTGCTGTTCAAAATAAAAAGTCCATTCTCTGGGTCAATTTGCTCTGTAGTGAAGCTTTACATTTTTGTTATATTACTGATGGACATACGGTGCGAGACACCAGGGAGGAAGGAGCTCATTCACCAAATATTATGAATAGCTTGTGATTTTTCATTTACTTATTATTCTGTGTGACTCTACTGTACCTAATTAGACTGTAAGTTCTTTGGACAGGGATCACTTTTGTTTATTATATGTGTGCCTGATCTTGCTGTTGCTCCCAGCTTCTTTGTATTATATGTTACACAATGTAACATACATTGAGTGGACCCCTATAAATAAACTTGTACATACTGTACATACATTATTATTAACACCTCCTTTGAGAACATGTTGTCAATCTTTATGTTAAATGAATAAACGCTGTAGTCACAATCTTTCTGCTGAAACACTGTACTCAAATTGAGTGTCGTTCTAGTGCCTTTTTTCATGTTATAGTAAAGGAGAGTCTGACTGATACCGTAAGACGGACAAGCTCACGACTTTATACTTTCCAACGGTAGTATCAACTATCAGTGGCGGATCCAGGGGTGGGCGATCGGGGCGATCGCCCCCCCTAGCAGACACTTGCTGCCGACGGCTGCACAGTATGTGCAGGTCCGTCCAGCCGTGACAGGCAGGGACAGTGTGCTGCCCGGCTGCTCTGACTGTGTTTAAAACACAATCAGAGCAGCCGGGCAGCACACTGTCCCTGCCTGTCACAGCTGGACGGACCTGCACATAGTGTGCAGCCGTCAGCAGCCTAAGATGTTAGAAAGGGGCGGGGCCTAAACCCCCCCCCCCAAATCGCCCCGGGTACAGCATTTTTCTAGATCCGCCCCTGTCAACTATCTACATTTAGGATTCCATTATTAAGTAGCCAGTTGACTTACTTTACAAAACACATTTAGTTACAATAATAGAAGTGCAACTCTACTATGATGTGAAAATATTATTTATTACAATTTCAACCTAAGCCACATTTACAGTAATCTGTGTCCTAAACAGCGCATGTTAAGTAAAAAGATTTGTATCTGTAAGATCTGAGTATGGCATAGTTTGTGTGTGATGGATGAGAAGATGTTAACACATTTCAAATGTTTCAAACCTTTTTGTATGCTGTATGTTGGAGCTAATAAAAGTAATGCATATGCTCGTAGATGAAACTGACTTTTTATTTTTGTGCAGATATTCACAACCTGTGTTACAGAAACTTAAATGGATTTTGGTGTTCCCCTGAAATACATTGTATTGCAAATCAGCTCAATTAGGTTCCCAGAAGAGTGAGTCACTCAGGTGCCAGAACAATGGCACACTGACATTTGGGGATCAGTTGGAAAATGTTGAGCATCTCTGCTTTAGTGTACAGGTCACAGCTGATATAAAATTACAAGTGGCTGCATCTATGTATTTACATTTAATATGACTGCTGGACATTGGAGATCATGGAGATCTATTATACCAAGATTAATTTCTGACATGTTGAATGTACCTGGTATGGTTGGAGTAGCTTAGGTTCAAAACCCAACCAATTTGGAAAGGAGACACTATAGAGACACCATTGTTTTAAAGACTCCCAGAATATCCAGGAGACTCCCTGGAAGGCAAGCCAGGTGCCAGTTGCCAGAGAGATGGAAATAAGATTCTCCTTGCCACTCTGATTGTATTTGCAGCTGAGTGAGTAGTTTTGCTGGAAGGAGGAGTGCCTGGTGGACTATAGAGAGAGGATTTTGGGTGGGGTGGAGGGTTCTGTAGAAGAGAGAGCAGGGTCTACTGAAAGTGCAGCATGGTGATCTGTAAGGTTGGGGAGTAGTGACTGATGGAAATCAGGTGAGGAGTTTTTAGAGATGATTGACTGGCGGATATAGAAGAAGGGATTGTCTAGTGGAGGAAGAGTAAGGTGTTCTGAAGGGGGCACTGTATGGTAGAAGTGGAGTAAGGACTTAAGTATGGGTGGGCACTGTCTGGTTGCCTACTCTAATGAAATATATTGAAGACTCCTTGAACATTGGGAGACCTCCCAGACTCCCAGGAAGGTAGGCTAACCACCCGGATCCCCGCTGTGCCTTCTGAACTGCTGTCTTGTGTCTTCACATGTGATAACACGGGGTCACTGACATGATGACGCAATGTTGGCCAGGCGTGTGAGTTGGGATTAGCATAGGAGCACTAGCTAGTATGTGCATATTTCAGGGAACAGTAAGAAGAATGAGGATCCTTATGACTCAAGTGAATAGCCCAAGGCTTGTAATTTTTCATTATCCTTTCATATTTTTTTTATTTATTTTTTGCACACAACAGGTTAGGTCCACCCGGTGCTGCTGAACATGTCCCTGGACAGCACTAGCTATGCCCATGGGTGAGCTAGTCATGCTCCTTGGCTGGAACAGGACGTACCTCTTTTAGCGGCATGCCGCTCTATGTCTGGGGCATAGATGTTACACAATCTTCCTGAAAGGATTTTTCAAAAGTTGGCATGTATGACATAAGGTAACAGGAAATCTACTTTACAGTGGTAGGGGATGGACCAGATAATGCTAAAACTGGTGAGCAATGTCTGTTACCATACTTCCCTAAATTCTGGACTTGATCAAACTGTGCCAATTTACAGATCCCAAAAGAAATAAGACATACCAGAAACTATGCATGGCTTATCATGGTGGATGTGACTGATCAGAACATGGTTTGGGTGGATCATTGGTGGGGCCTTAGTGGTCTGTGGATAGGGCTTAATTTGTCTGGCATTTCATTTTTAAATGCTGGGAAGTAATATATTGCCCAGCGCAACCTAACTAAACAATATTACTCCACAGAAGGCCAAGCATTGCTGTATCTTCAAAACTAAAGGCAGAGGGCCGGACTCAGGGCATGTATCTGCTCATTTTGAGCTTCTCGTACGCAAAACAAATCTGCACATGTCGAGAACCGGGAGATACGCCCATGAACACAGCTCTGTCTGTTGTGTCGTTAAAGGCAAAGGACATTTAATACTGTCTACAATTTCTGTGAGTGACCTGGGCGGGGAAGGGACGTTTTGCCATAATCAGTAGTTTACAGTTGGCATGTGCCAAACTCAAGTGCACACAGCCACGTACATATCCAGTTATAGTCATTTCAAAGTTACTTGTTCTTTGCCGTATCTTTTGGTCCAGCTAAAGGGCTAGTCTAAGTCTTGATCAATATTGATGACAGTCTCGTATGCATGCGATGTGTTTGCAGCCAGGAGCAAATGTAAAAATGTATTTTATGTTCAGTAGACATTAACAACAGCCTTACAAAAATGTATTTTATTGGAATTTTTTTATTTATTTTTTTAAAAACACTTTTTTTAAAAAACTGTTTTTATCATTAATGCCTTTATTATTAACATTAATTTAAGAATGTTTTTATTTCTCTGTGTGTTCTTTTGCTAATTTATAATTCACATAGGTATTGAACGCATCTTGCAGCATCTTGCATAGTAGAGAACAACAGACATGCTCCCGATTTCAAAAGCAGACAAATTTTGAGATGTGTACCTTGATGAATTTGGGAGCACGCAGAGATGACATACGTGTGTATGATACACGGGTTGCGCTCAGACTACGTGCCTTGATGAATCAGGCCCAGAATGTCATATTGGTATATCTATAGGTTTTGGCCTATAGATTTAATGTAAAACAGTGTTGAAGGTGGAAATATATATTTGTGGGATCTGCTTTTATATTGATCCCAGGAACTGTTAAAGTAAAAATGATTTTCTGTATATTGTAATTCACAGGTCAATTAGTCATTGCAACAGTAGGACTGTTATGATGTAAGGCAATCTGACTGATAAGTAATGTACTTGTTAGTACATTGGTATGGACCTAGAAAATTATGTCCTAAAAAGCAAACTTGAGAAGTCCAGAAACTATTTTACATTTTGAAAAAAATATGGAAAGAACGTGAAAAGATAATAAAAGTATTGATTGTAGTTAAATAATACACACATTAGTGAACTAAAATGATATAGTAAATGCCTTAATTTGTATCTTTTTCTGCATTGTGCATAATGTTCCTAAATTTGGTGCAAAAGCTTCAGCTACTATATGCAGGATTCGAGAAGATGGCCTACACTACAAAATTTGGGAGTCTCACAGACATTCCGGGAGAGTAGACAAGTATGGTTTTAATACATCTGCCTCTGATGACATATCTTAATCACACTTATGAAAAAAAAGATAATTTCATATGTATTATACTGATATTAGTAAGGAGCTACTAGGATGATCCCACTGCACTGGATCTGTACTTTAATTTAGATTCAAACCCACTTTAGATATTTGCTAAGTGATATAGATGTGGATAATACACTACAATGTGTGCATGAATTGATTTTAAGCTTATCCTTGGTTATAGAAAGAAAAAAAAACATTTTAAAGACATAAACATTTAAACAAAATCCATGCTTACACATGTCATTTCACATGTTCATTTTTTTTGTTGATTTGGCAAATATTATGGAAAACATATAAATAGACACTTAGAACAATACTACAAATATAAAGTTTATTTTGAATTCAAAAGTACAGTATAATACACTGTTTTGGATTACATACTGTTTTCCTCATATATAACAGAGTATAGAGCACAGAAATAATTGAACCTATATGCTGTACAATAGCACCTATCTCTAATAATTTATGGTTTAATCATACCATCCTGTAATGTCGTGACTATATACAAGTAAGTCTAAGTGCTGCTGTGTGTTAAAGCTGTATTACCACTTAAGTGGAAGAACACAACAAGTTTGCTACATTAAAATAGCTGCAGAAGGGCAGAACCAATCAGAAGCAGCAATCTGTGGCTCATGCCAACCACCCTCCCCCCCTCAACAGGACCACACATTCCCTGTTGTCTGCTGGGGATGTGACACAAACCACATAACCCTGTGAAAATACTGCTGCAGATCTCTGGTGAATGGTACACTGGTGAAGAGAGTGTATATTTAAATTAAACAACTATATTATTACAACTTTTGTTATGTCGGTTTTACATTTTAGCTTCATGGAAACTTGGCAGTCGCCAAACTGTAAAATTAACTTTAGGGGATGTGACCATTTAGTGAATAACACCTCTTATGTAGAAATAATGACATTTGTATAACTCAGAAAATATTAAGATAAAGATATCGCATTCATGCATCAGCAGTCCTCTTATTGGGAGACATTTATAAAAACTGTCACACAAGTAACCAAGCAACAAGGTGCTGTCACCTATTGCAACCAATCAAATTATTGCTGTAATTTTTCTTGTACAACTCAGAAAATGAAAGGAAACTGATTAGTGTCTGAGTAAAGGAGCCTTTTCAAACGGCTAACTATGCACAGTAACAATACACTTAACATTTAAATAGCAAATTGCAAATGGAAATGACTGTATCTCTTTAACAGACGGCATGGTTCTATGCAAGGCCATCAGAGCTCTACCTGTGGAATGTTAGGTACAACCTTCAAATACTTGTTCTCATAAAATGATATGCAGCCTCTCTTGTTTTGGCTCAGCCTCCTCCAGCAGCCTATCTTAAGCCTTGCCTAAATTCAAAACTGTTATAATGAAAAGAGAATGTCAAGGAGAAAGAACATTCTGAATGCAAAATTCCCTCGGCTCTAACAGATGTGATGGAAGGGGGGAGATTTAGTAAGCATTGCCAATAATACATATATATATATACATGTTTATATACATATTGCAAAAATTCCCTCGGCTCTAACATATGTGATGGAAGGGGGGAGATTTAGTAAGCATTGCCAATAATATATACATACATACATGTATATATATATATATATATATATATATATATATATATAAATATATACATACATATATATAATACTGGTTGTTATTTTACACCCTCAAACTCAGTTGTATACTCACATTACCTGTCTGATTTTCTTTAGACAAACATTGTATTCATTAGCCTGGCCATTTGTAATTGGGCACTTGCAGCATTGGTTTATATAGTTATGATGTATACATATTATTGTATTATTAGAAATGTAGCTTGTTGTCTTAATACTTACTACTAGCATACATTCTGATGACTAGCACAGCAACATTTGATCTCCTTTTTTCATGTCAGTTACTTAATTTATTTAATTTTAAATGAACTCAGCAATTGGAAAGTAAGTGGGAAAAGCAGGAACAAACAATTCTGGAATATTTATAAAGACGTGCCCAGTAAAAAAAAAAATATTGTTACCCATAGCCACCAATTTGATATTTTCTATCCCTTTGTATACAGAGAAAATGTTGGTTACTATGGGTTACATTATTTTGGTTTGGTTTGCTTTACATGGTGGAAATGGATCATGCTAAAATGTATACATTAGGTAACTTTTCTTCTTTACACCACTATCAACACAGCAATAACAGTGACAGTGATTTAGTCGTCATTCCGACTTGGCAGAATAAAAGGACCACTAACCCTTGGTTATAAATGAATCTAATATTGAAAAACAACTTGTAACATTGACAAATGTACATGTAAAAATCCTCATGCCATGACAAGAGTTGCAATCTATCCTTTTGCAAAAAATCTTCTTATCTGCAGTTTAGGCCCTGAAAGTTTCTCCATAGTGCTTTTCAGTAGGCTTACCAACAGGAATGTTATTGTGTATAGTAAGAAAACGTCCCCCATGGTGGCAACCTTATCTGAAATATAATGAACGTTTATAAATTCCAGAAACTTTGCATATTAGTTGTTAATGATATTCGTAGCTCTAATATGTGCTATGAGTAACTATTAGAGCATTGTCTACTGTTTGTTATGGATAAAACCAGAAACATGGGTAAGGTCAACACTATGTTGATAATTTTACACTAACAAGCATGCATAGTTAATGTTAGATATAATATATTTTAAAGCATTTTCTTTAGTATTTTCAGTAAGTAATATTATGTTTTAATTTGTATTTTTACTATTGGGATTTTAAAGCTGCATTACCACCTAAGTGGCAACACATTTTGGTTTTCCATTTGGGGCATATTCAATTGTGCCGTTTCCACGGCGCGTAAAAACTACTACCGTTATTACGGCAGTAGTTAGCTGGACTTCAGATCACGGTTTAGGGAGCTGCGAGCTGAAATCCAGCGAGTAAATTACTGCAGTAACATTTTTCCACGCATTATTACCATAACGGTAATAATGCGCGGACCACGAGATTGTCTGCGTTTCCGTTGACAATTGAATATGCCCCTTTGAATGGCTGCAGGAAGGGGGGGGGGCGGTGAAAGGTGAGCTGGTTGACCAATCAGATGCTGCAATCTCCATGACTGCAGCTTCTGACTAGTCTCTTGCTTACATATGGCCTCCGCAATGTCACACAAATGTGAGATGAAAAAACAGCTGTATGGAGCAGCCCCCAGGTTTCTTGTTAGGATCACGTTAGTTACGGGTTGTAATGCAGCTTTAGAGCAACTGACATACAAAGAAAACAAAATAAAATAGCCCCGACAAAGGACCTTCGGCACTGGTCCTTGATGCAAGCCATCTTTTAGGAAGCCTGAAAATTCCCTCCAGATATTAATTATTGGATAATGTTAACATTGTCTAGCTTCAGATTTTATCCATAACGCATATAAAAATGTATTGTGATGCGACCTTCCATTTACCTTGAAAAAATGGTACTCAAAATTTATTAAAATAGCAACATTGTTTAAAATAATGGGCTAGACAATTTTACATGCAAAAATAAATTATTATTTCAAACACTTTCATCATTCAATTTACAATATGTCACCTACGTTTAAAACGGGATGGTGCCGAGCTGTTACATATGACATTTTCCTACATTAACAAACAGAATTATAGTATTAAAAAGGCAATTTATTTTAGCTTTGTGAACTGTGAACTTGCTGGCACTTCAGAGTATAAACAAATAACAATTACTGACAGTAACATATAACTTGCTATTTTTCAGATCAGCAATAACTGTTAACCTTCTAAATACCAAGGGCCTGACATCCCACAAGGGATTATGCTAATCTAGATCAAGACATCCAGCTACACAACAGTGCAGGCAATTTTTATGTTATATCCCTAGACATAAAAACCACTCGCTTCACTCAGAGCAACAAGAACTGGTTGAGTTCTGAGAGGGTTAAATGAGCGCATCTTATCTTCTAAGCAATGCTTTAGCTCTTGCTCAGTTACACAGAATTGTGCAGATAATGACAACAAATAAAATAACTAAAACAGTGTGTACAGGTTTCTGGTATTTATGTGTTTAAGTTTAGTAATAAATTGTCCTATACTCTGTTGCACTAAGCTTTAACGTCAGTCAAGAGTTATAACGCTGGTTCATCTGAATATACTTATTCCTATTGTGATATAATATATAATATGACATATTCATGGTGGTTTTATATATATCTATATATATATATATATATATATATATATATATACACAGGGGCGCACGGAGGATTGTCGGGGGGGGGGGGGGGTTTCTCCCCGCCGACCGAAAAAAAAAAAAAAAAAAACCCACGAGAGAGAGAGCTGCTGCGTCTGCGGCGGTGCTGTATACAATACAGCACAGCCGCGGATGCTTCTTTGACAGCGCCGCGGCTGCTGTATAGGACAGTGGCAACTTAGTTAGCGCAGGGGGGGTTTCTAGAGACTCAGAAACCCCCCCTGCGTGCACCACTGATATATATATATATGTGTCTGTGTGTGTGTGTCGCATCACTATGTAAATGTATAAATTAAGATGTAAATCTGTAAGCAACATAGCAACATATTTAATTCTGCTTTTAAAAAAAGTCATGCTACAATAGGAAGGACAATAATCTAGGAACAAAAAAAGTCCTGAGATGCCGATTTATAAAATAAAGTGTAAACGTAATATTTGCCCATAATATAGGGACTGTGTTTTATTTGCATATTTTACTTTCATATAAGGACAGCAATTGTGAATATTCTGATGTATTTGAAATCTAGCCTTGTTTTATACTTTTGAAGTCATACACCCACCTAATATATTGTGAACACATCAAGCTTAGAATTTTGTTGACACTGGACATAAGGACACATAGCACCAGTCACAACAACGTATGTGCCAGTTTTATGACCCAAACTCACAGTTGAGAATAGGAATGCTTAAAATAAGTTATTTAATAGATATACCATATAAATGGGTCACTGTTTCATATCTTTAACATCTGTTGTTTATACCCAAGAAAATTCACCAGGGGCAAGAAAATTAATTCCCCAATTGCTGTCAACAGAGTTTGGGAACTGCAATAAACAGCTTACTGTAAAGCCTCTAGCTACAATAAAACGTCTGTCAATAAAGCATGGCTGATATGGTAATGTCGTACTGGAATAATAGATCCTTTGGAAATGAATTACTAATGCAGTAACCAACAGATCTCTTTCTACTTTTTATCCATAAAGAATGAAAAGAAGTCAAGTGTTGCCCAAAGTATCTTACACAGAAATATGTTTACCTCTTATTTTTTTATCCTGCAGTAGAGGAGAAGGTGTCATCAATATTTAAGACCACTATTGTAGTGACAGTTTGGCACCTGAGCCTGCGCATAAGTGCAAAAACAATATAAACAATGAAGAAAAAAATATATGTGGGATAAGCTATTCATATGCATGTGTATGGTAGTAATAAGGATAAATATTACTTTAATGCACAATTAACTCACAGGAAGCAGCAGCTAATGAGACTGCTACCTAACAATATATATCTTATAGAAAATGTTAGAATACAGTTCTACTATATATATATTAAAACGTTACAAAAGCCCACGTGACATGGTCAGCTGTGAATCATCACTCTGTGTGTCTAATTCCTTCCAAGTCTACCAACTACTTGCCTGTCAAACATCCACAGTTCCTAAGGCCTAATGCCAAAAGTTCCATTACTTATTGGGGATATGAAATGAAGATTAGGAAGTTGGTGCAGTACACCCTATCCATTCTGGATCTGCTTTACAAACTCAAGGACTGGTCGCTCCAGTGCAACTGTCATTAAATAAAAGGTTTCTTTGGCTGTAGAGCCAGACTCATCTCTTCCTCCCCCCCATCTCTAATATACTGCAGGCCTGGCATAAAGCCAGCACGGTCCACATAGAACCTTACTGCCATCTACAGGCTGCTCTGCCAGTCTAATTTAGAGGCAACAGACAAGTCTCAATGAAATAAATTAGACAGCTCTACATTTAAATCTTTATTAGTAGGGAATTATTGGACTGAAAGCTAATGCTGGATTTTGTAAAATATGACTTTCCCTGCTCACTAATCCCTCTTTAGATGGCAAATTTCACAGTTAAAATGAGCTTTGACAGATTGCTTTTGCTTTACTTAGATGAAGAAATATTTACAATGGATTGATTCTGTTCTGCATAATTTTGTTCTAATTATTTGAATAATTCCATTTCCTCAAAGTATAAGTTTAAGAACACGTAGAATACAGCAAATACTCAGTGATACCAGTTCCTGCACAGTTCTAGTACATTTTAAGAAAACTTTTCAATATGACATATGTAAAACCTGGGGGCAATTCATATCTATGACCCTGTATGCTCATACATATAAGATACTATCTTATAATGTTATATAATGTAGTCCCTGCATGTTAGATCCAAGAAAGACAATCAAGTGATTTCTTAAAATCAAGTCATTAATGTTTACTTAAAGAGGAATTTATACAAGAAAGAAATAATATAAAGAATCATTCTGAACAACTTATTTCATTTGGTGAGTCTGAAATATGTTTGTAGGACACTAAATCCCTTAAGAACCAATTGTGCAGCTAGAGAGACTAGCAAAGGCACAGCACTTATAAGTACACATAAAACATATATTTAGCTACAAGCATGTGTTCATTATCATGTTTTACCATTACTTATAAATATATAATAAAAAGAACAAAAGAACAAAAAAAACCAAAAAAACACATTTTTTCAGATGTGAATTGCACCCAGTCATGCATTTTCTCACAATAAGTATTTTTATGCAAAATACATCAACTTCTTTTCCAGCAAGAGTAAAAAAAAAGTTAACCCCTTTTGTGACCTTATAATTCTTGTCCCTCAAATAAAAACTGTAAAAGCAATCTTCTGAAGGCTGCACAGTGGAACATAGGTGACATATTCATGGTGAAAATAGAAAGTCTTGGGTACATATTTATTGTTTTAGTGTAACGTTACAGTGGGGCTGTGAGAATTTACATGCACATGTTTAGTACAATACAATCAAGAATATACATAAGTATATATGCATACACATATATATGCATATATATTCCAGACCTCTGAGTTCTCAGAATTTTGGCAAGACTCAGTTAAAAAAATAAAATAAAAAGGGGTTGATTTTTTTTTCCTCTAGGTAACATGAGCAAGCCAAGAAGACCATATGAAGACATACTGGCACTTTAATACTGGTTGATTGGGCACTTGTATGCAGTACTTATAGACCAGTAAAAGTGCTCGTTTACCTGTCTGGTGTGTAAGGGACCTTTTGTCTTGAAGCCTCCCTGGGAGCTGCACTCTGAGGCACTGAAGTGATCTGAACTAGTGGAAGAGCGTTTGGAGAGGGTGTCACAACCCCCAACAAAGGTGTTGTCCAAAGGGAGTTCCTGAATCACATGATGCTTTTTCACTGACACTGGAGTATCTGCTTTCAGATGAAAAGCAGATTGCGGAGAGGCAGATTTGTAATGCTTAGCTAGGTCTGGGCTGTTAGGCTTGAAGGTGGTTGGGGGAGCTGTACCCCAATCAAAGCGTCCAATCCCTTGTTCTTCCAGCTCGGCTGGAAGACTTATTGTCCCGTTGATAGGTTCATGAACAGTGTCATCATGTTTAGATTCCTCAATGGTAACAAAGTTCAGTAGAGAACTTTTAGGAGACTTTCTTTTCTTCCTTTTCTTTTTCTTATTCTGCTTGTTCTCCTGGTTTGGTGACATCCACTCTGCCCCTTGCTTGCTCCTCTGGGCAGCTTTAAACCGTGAGGCATGTCGACACCGGACAAGGACTGTTACAAATATTACTACGATGACCACCATGGCACCTGCTACTATAGCAATCATAATTGTGAGATAATCCTCATTTTGGTAAGGTTGACTGCTATCCCCAATATTTCTGTCTAGAGGAGTTTCCATAGTCCTGTGTATTAAATCATGAATGTAGGAGGCATTCCCAGCTGTCTCATTGACATATAAAAACACCAGTACCAGAGTGTGCAAAGGCTTGGGGTATCCCAGGTCACTAATATTGACCACGAGACGGTGAAGGCCCACATCTGCTGCAGCAGGCTTCTCTTCTAAAGTAATGTTGCCCGTCACTGGATCTATTCGAAACAGACCTTTGTTATTTCCACTAACAATAGTATATTTTAATTCAGCATTCATCCCAGTGTCAATATCCACAGCAAAAACCTCTGCTATTACAGAGCCTGGAATGGCCGAAAGAGGCACCAGCTTAAATGATGTATTGGATGGAGGGTAAATAACTACAGGGCTATTATCATTAGCATCCATTATATTGATTGTTACTTTTGCAGTGGAGGAACGTGGTGTCTGTCCTCCGTCTACGGCTTTAACATCAAATGTGTATGAACTTTGTTGTTCTCTGTCAAAAGAAACATTGGACTTAATCAAACCAGAATATGGATCAAGCACAAAATTTTCATTGTCATTAAGTATTGAAAGGGTTACGGCCTTGTTCTCTCCTGCATCTGAGTCTGTTGCTGTAATAACACCAACTGTGCTGTACTTTGGTAGGTTCTCAGATACAAAGAACTGAAAGTGGTTGTGTGTAAACTTGGGACTGTTGTCATTCTCATCTAGCACAGTCACAATTACAATTGCTTGGCTCTGCAGTGGAGGAGTCCCATTGTCTCTGGCTGTGACAGTGAAATGAAAACGATCCTGTTCCTCTCTGTCAAAAACTCTTGAGGCTGTCAAAACTCCTGTTTTCCGGTCCAGATCGAAAAAAGAAGCATTAGGACCAAGCTGATAAACAATGTCTGCATTTTTCCCACTGTCTTCATCTGTGGCACTGATAGTTGTTAAGTATAGACCTCTGCGGTTGTTTTCAGACACTGATAGCTCAATTACAGGCTGGGTAAAAATTGGAGGATTGTCATTCTCATCCTCTAACTCCACTCTCACCAAGGCTGTCTGGTTGAGACTGGGTTTTCCAGTGTCAGCTGCAACTATCTTAAAACTGAATTCTTTGGTGCCTTCATAGTCCAACAAGGAAGAAGTCTCTAGCAAGTACTGGTTATCATAAACAGCTTTTAAGTGAAAAGGTACTTCTCTTTCAATAAAGCAGATGACCTTGCTGTTGACATCAGTGTCTTTATCTGACACTGTTATAAGGGCTATCTTTGTGTTGGTGGGATCTTTCTCTGATAAGTACACTGTTCCATTGATAGGGTTTATTATATACCTGAGATCAATGTTAGGTGGGTTGTCATTCACATCAGTCACATTTATAGTAACAGTTGCCCTTGCAGGTGTGGAACTGCCATCTGTAGCTAAGACAGTTAACTTGTGAACTGCTGTATCTTCCCTATCCAACGGTCTCTGAACTGTAATTAACCCAGTAGTGTTATTTAAAGCAAAAAGTCTTTTGGTAGCAGATGTCACTTGGGCACCATAAATATATTTGATTTCAGCATTACTGCCTATGTCTGCATCTGTTGCATGCAACTGAACTACAGAAGTCCCTGTGGGAGCATTTTCAGGAATATGGACCTCTACCTGGCTCTCTTTAAACACTGGTTTGTTGTCATTTACATCACTTACTGTAACTTGAAGGATAGCAGTGCTGGATTTTTGAGGGTTTCCACCGTCCTCAACTTTGATTTTCATCACATAGGTGTCTTTTTGCTCTCTGTCCAGGACCTGCTGCACTATAAGCTGTGGCCATTTCTCCCCCTCTGGTGTCTCAACAATGTCCAGTCCAAACACACTTTGTCCATTTAAAAGTCCATAGTGCTGCACTCCGTTGAAACCTGTGTCAGGATCCACTGCTGATGGAATAGGGAACCTGCTGTTTATAAGAGTGTTTTCTGGAATAGAGATATTAATCACAGTTGAAGGGAACATAGGTGCATTATCATTGGTATCTGTGACAATTATTTTGATCTTAATAAGCCTGAAAAAGTCATTGGGGAGAATAATTACTTCAATTTCAAAGAAACATTCATTTTCCTCAGAAAGATATGACACAGCACATAGTTTCTCTCTGTCTATCCTGTTGGAAGTTGTAAAGATCTCTCCAGAGCTGGACACCTTGACCAAAGGTGAATCATTTACTTTAGAAACCAGTCTGTATACAAGGCTATTGCTGGTCCCAGTGGCAGCATTGATGTGTGAGATATTCAAGTCCTTTGGTATGTTTCCAATTGGTACATTTTCAGGCAGTTCCTCTCTTATGGTGTAAATAAGTTCTTGGGCAATTGCAGAATCCAGCCTTAAGCAGGCAATAAGAGCAGCCAACAGGTAAAAATCCCTTAGGTCCATGATAATGTGCTTCCTTTGTTTTCTTGGATTTTAGGATTTAAGGGTTGTCACTGAGAAATGGTGCCGATTTGCAAGAGGAGGCGTGCATGGACTGCAAGATGCCTTACATCTCATTTCTAATTGGAGCCAGCAGCTGTCAACACAATCACACAAACAAACACATTTGTTTCATTCAGTAAAAAGTCTATATATGCATTCACATACAAAACATTGCATTAGTACTCGTGCAAAAAGTGTCTGTTCTCAACGTGACTATTCATATCTGCAAAATAAAACGGCTCTAATTCATCACCGCTGTCATGCAAGGCTTTGCATGTACACAAAATACAATCGACTACTTTTCCTCATTAAGCAAAATATGTTATTCCCACACATTTGTTTCTCTAATCATCCCTCTGCCTGCTGTACGATTCACATCATGCATCTATCTGTATAACTGTTGCCAATAAAATCCTAAGTCCTTACCAGTATTCCTTGTAACTGCACTGTCAGCTGCCAAATACAATTTGTGCTTCATTGCCTCAACTCTGGAGTCATCTCCCTTAGTGAAGCCTATTCCTTGTGTCTTTGGTACTACTGTATATTACTATAACACGGAGAGCTAGCTAGAAAGGGTATACGAACGCTCCTGCAGCAGCAACCGCTGAACATACTTCCAAGCCCTGATAGCTAAAAGACAAAATACCTGGGCTGTATCTCATGTCAGCGTTTTAATGACAAGCTGGCAAGTGTCAAGAATCCTTTCACTTACTACCAATAAAGGTCTTACAACTTACAAGCCAGTGGTTCCCAGTCCAGATGCGAGTTTAACGTAGCCACGGGTGTGCAATAAAAGGGAATCAGGACATTTATGTTCCTTCTGATGAGGAAAATACGCAGTCTAGTACTAAATGTTAGCCCCCGGGAGCTTATTTTCAGCTAATACTCATAAATAGTGTTGGTTAATAATGCAGGTAAAGTACAACGCTTCTGCTGAGATGCTCTGCTAACTGCAGATTGCAAGCACTCCTAGCAGAGACTTTGCGTGAACTGGCCAGTTTCTAAGCACTAATCTCATCTGCATTAGGCTGTACAGAGGCTGATGGCTGTGATTAGTTCCAGCAGGGTGATATAGGCAGGTAGAGATGCAGGCAGTGCTTCAGAAGTGCGCCCTCACACCAAGATTTAGAGATACTCGCAAGATACAGAAAAAATACAGGAACAGCACAAAATAAAACGCAACCATGCTAAACTTCACACTTTCCATTTGTCCCCTGACTGAACGGATGTTGTGCATCTAGGAATCCATCCAACAGTAATTGGCAAAAAAAAAAACACAACCAGGACCAGTTTTTGAATCATAAACCAAAAAGCTGTCTCAAAAATGTGTTTCTCCTAGATGGTGATTTAGCAACTCCAGGCAAAATACTCATTGCTCAGTTTAATTATAAATCATTCTCTCCGCTGGGTCCACCAGTAATCATGTGTTCCACGATAGTAAAACGTGAAAAGGGTACCATATCCACTTGGATAAATCAAGTCAGTTATATTTTCCATTAAGCAGCGTGCGATATTTCCATCTGTCACAGCCTCGGTATTAAGAGAAAAGATGTATATAAAACACGAGTCAGAAACTTGGCATGGCAGGTGTCAGAGTTGCAAATAATGCTTCTCACTGTGGTGGCGATAGTTGCCAGAAATCCCCAAACGAATCGCTTTGAGATGGCAAGATGTTTCTTCTTCTTCCCTCTTTATACTATCCCTCTCACAGACGCGCACTAGATAGCCCTCCCTCTCTCCCTTTCCCTCTGAACTGGATTTCTTCATATAACTCTCAATAAACCCAAAGGGAGGGTGTGAGCTCTGCGTAGAGCCGCCCAAAACCCACTGGTTGGTTGTCTAGGAGTATGTGGTTGGGAGACAGACAGAGGCTTTATTATCATTAGTCCTCACTGGCGTCACTCACAACTCGCAGGGGTAAGAGGCGTTGCTAGTGCCGGCCAGTGCAGAATGGCTCAGAGGCTGCAGACTTGGTGAGGTCGGTCTTGCAGACAACAACCGACAGCCATCAGGAAATAAGGTGTCTCCTGGACAAATACAAACTCTCCCTCTTACACACACCGATCTTGCGTTATAGGATGCATCCTACGTCTATGCGGATCTTGATCTCTCGCGATGCGCGTCTGTTTCATTTCTCACCGACAGTCACTTTAAAGACTGTCCTCATAGTTGCACGCACAAGGCAATATATAAAATGCAGTGTGAAAAGATTCACAATTGCTAATCCCCCGCTCGCCCCTCCCTGCCTGCCCCCACCAACAAGACCCCTGGGCCAGTAATCAATCCGTGAGGGGGAAAGGGTTGCGAAGGGCAATGAAATCCATTAAAAGGCCAGCGTGCCTTGAGCAAAAAATGATTTTCTTTGAATGTGCTCCCCATTCACAAGTGTGGCTTTTCTTTACAGCTCTCGCCAGGTTAAGGACGCTGATGTGGGTGTAGACGCCTGAGAAACAGATCAGTGTTTATTCCAGCATTGAATGGAACTACAATGTGCAAAAAAAAGGTTTCACAGTCCACACACAGCCACAGATCCGCTGTCCTGCATTAGAGAAACACTGCAACAGACGTGTCCATGGTGCTGAAATCCGGGACTGAGAGGAGAGCGGCTGAGGGCCAAGATTGTTGCTTTCGTTCCAACCTATTTCATCTTTGTCAAGTCATGCACTGCAAATAATTATTGTGCGCTCCCCTCAAGCCATTAATGTGTTAACACCCCGTCCCTTTCCATTTCTTACCATAATTGTCAACGCACTCTGCATTTGTATCATCAAGTCCATGGAAATTATTGCGTTTTCCCCAGCAAAAGCTATCACGATTGTGCTTAAACTTTACAAAATACTTTATATACTATATATACGTGTAATGCATTACTGTTGCACATACCAGTTTCCCTTTTCCCCAGTTTTGCTTCCAGTCTTGTATGAAGTCAATAGTCTCTATTCGTAGCTTGTTTCTGTAGAACAGTAACCACTATTGTATAATCACATGTTGGGTGAGATAATGCTAGCTTCAGTGTGTCACACCGCTGAGGCTTATGTCACAAAAGAAGCTTCAGTGTTAAATATAGAACAAATTGGCTTGTGGTCTCTTAGCTATATTTAAGCAGAGTAAACGTGACTACACAATTAGAGAAAATGTAATTGTTAAACTAGTGGAAGTAATGCAAGCTGTGCACTTGTTACAGACGCTGCCCCTGTACAATGAGTGACAGTTGCCTGTGTACCAAAATCTTGCTATGGAAGCTCAGTGCAAGGCATATTACATCAGACAAACACTATAGAGTTTAATCCAACTAGATGGTATACTTTATTTCCCATCCTATTAAAGCCTGATATTTGTTTTGAAAGGCAACTTAAGCAACATGAAGCAAGGGAGTTGTAAATTCCACAGCCTTACATGTCAGACCATCAAACACCTTATAGCCTCTTGGGAATAAATTGTTTGAAAAGCATCTCTACTGCCTGATGTCATTCTAATCATTATTTGCTTTCTGAAAATTGATGTTATTTCCCCAAACAGCCATCTTTTATTAATCATGTATCTTGTTACATTAGTTACTAAACAACACATTAGCACTTGCAGGAATTGAAAGTGCCAACTTACTCTTTCTGGGGCCTATTTATCAAAGCTTTCCCCCCTGTTAAATCCCTGAAAACAACAGTTTTCGGGGATTAACCACTAGGAGCCTGATTCATTAAAGAACTTAAATTAAGAAGTTTCTTATTTAAGTCTCCTGGACAAAACCATGTTACAATGCAAGGGGTGCAAATTAGTTTTCTGTTTTGCACATAAGTTAAATACTGACTGTTTTTTCATGTAGCACACAAACATCAACATTAAATTTCAGTGTACAAATAAGCTATCAATTATTTGAGTGCTACATGAACAAACAGTCAGTATTTAACTAATGTGCAAAACAGAAAACAAATTTGCACTCCTTGCATTGTAGCATGGTTTTGTCCAGGAGACTTAAATAAGAAACTTCTTAATTTAAGTTCCTTAATGAATGAGGCCCTAAATTACTATGTATGACTGTAGCGTCCCATGCAGATATCTCAGATATCTGCTGCTTTGCATCTCTTATCGTTTTTCTGAGCACTCCCCATAACAGTATACGGGGAGTGCTCAGTAACGCTTTGTAACAATAACCGAAATGTCAAGCTGGCGAACATTAACATAACTGAAAACTTTCACTGAAAACAGCTCTGCTCCGAAGAGCAGAGCTGCACAGTGCATGTGTGGAGGGATCATGTGACCCCTCCCTGTCACATGACTCACCTTCTTTCAGTCCAGGATCTCTGTGCGCATGCCCGAGGTTTTCGGTCAGCGCATGCACACTAACAAAAAAAAAAGAGGAGAAGATCAACGCAGCTTTCTTCGGATGAGAAGAGACTGCGATGAAGAGGTGAGTCACTTCTCAGGGACAGCAGGTTATCGGCACTGCTGTCCCTGAGATCTTTCTTGATACATTGCCGGAAACTTTCAATCTTTATCAAGGAGATAAGGATTGAAAAGTTTCAACACAGAAAAGCAATGGATGATAATAGTCCCCTCTGTGCTTTACTTATAGCGAATTTGTCTGTTTTCTTTCCCAATTTGCATTCATGTATGGGATAGCACACTCATTTTACATATTATGTAACTGTACATGGTTATTCTTACACTATAAAGTGTAATCTTTAAAAGTATTATTGTTAAACTAGGATTGCTAATTAAGCACACTGTTATAGAACATGTGATATTATTATTATTATTATTATTATCATTATTATTATTACTAACAATAATAATAATAATAATAATAATAATAATAATAATAATAATAAACACATACTTTATTTTAATGGATGATATCCATTATAATTTTGTTTACTTTTGGATGTATATTTACTAAACTCCTACTGCCTATAGCAACCAGATTCTAGTTATCATTAATTTAGTACATTCAACAGAATGACAGCTGATGAAGTTTGTAGCATTTGTCATTTTTTGCTTCATTAGCCAACAATTATGAGGACACTGAAGGTTGTTTTGACATATTATTGAAGTATACCTACATATGTGAATATTGTTTTGCTTCAAATGAACTTAACATTAAATATATGATGCTAGGTTTTAGTTGCAACAAAAACTTTTTAGTTATCTACTATAGTTTAAAAATTCTAGTTTGCGTGACGTATCTTGAGTGAAATCGCTGTGTGAGTGCCCATAAAAGTGGGCCCACGAATACGCACCCATGCAGATTTTCATGATTCTGCCACTTATGCCTTCTTGTCTGGATTAGCGGGACAGTAGGCCAAGTACAGTCAGGGCATATTTGTGCAATTTAGAACAGGTGCAGAATGGGTAAAAGACTCCTATGCACCCAAGAAAGCTGTATTATTTGAAGGCGGATAATAGAGGATGATGATGGTCCCAAGCGAGAGCCACTTGTTATTGGCAGTTTGCAAATGCTTCGTTTATGCTGATTGGTGATTTCTTTATTAAATGACGCTTTTGTTTTAATAGACAAAACAAAATGTTTCGGCTGTGTTTGAGAGGTTTCAGCTGTTTTATTGATGCCTAATAGTGAATGCATAAGTTGCAAATAAAGTAAATGGTTAAAAACATGGGAGCAAGTGGGATGTAAGTGGATGTGATTTATTCCTGGGCATGTGCTACTGTTGCTTACTTGCACCTATCTTGAGATAGTTGCCTCTTTGCAGATGGTTGCAATTGCAACTTTTTTGTGGAGCGCAAATTGCTCTTGTGATTTAAGGTGTGACCAGCTCAGCATAAGGCTGTGTGTATGACTGTACTTGTTTGGTGATATTTTCTTCTTAATGCCTGTAACATCAGCTTGCAGAGGGAGGAGGAGACACATTTAGCAGCATTCTAGTAGTGTAAATGAGCAGATCAATTTTTATATTTCCTCCATAAATCAATTTCTCCATGGCTCTGGCCTTGTTTTTTACATAGTTAGTATAATCCCACAAATATATATAATAACTTGTCACTTTTATAGGGCTACCTAATATGTGTATTTTAATGCAGCTTATGATAAGTGTTATGTAATATAAACCTGGGGTGTATGTTTATCGTTATTTACACTTTTAAACTTTCTTT
The DNA here is from genome assembly GCF_038048845.1 of Mixophyes fleayi. Classification (NCBI taxonomy): domain Eukaryota; kingdom Metazoa; phylum Chordata; class Amphibia; order Anura; family Limnodynastidae; genus Mixophyes; species Mixophyes fleayi. The sequence continues at coordinate 109,698,633 of NC_134403.1, forward strand.
TACTCATCTATACTACTGCTAAAGCATGTTAACATCTGTCTGTCTGGTTCTCACTTGACCAAAGAACTCACAGTCCCATGTATAAACCCCAGGTAACTGAAGTTTCCAGGGGCAATAGAATGAGTGACATTATTTATCATGCACTGCATGTACAGTATATTGCGACTGTACTGGGAGCACTAAATATGGCCATTACACATAGCTTGGTGGAATCACATCCTGATACTTGTGTGGATGGCACCTACAACCAGGGCCTGATTAAGGGTTCCAGTCGCCCCAGGCTAACACACCAGTTGCCGCCCCCCCACCCCCCCCCCTCGCCGGCGGCGCGTGCCTCCCGCCCCGACCAATACCTATATTTCTACACAGTGTTTAAAGTGTAAACTTAGAACAGTTTTACAATTAAAGCAGTAGACAGTCTACCAGCCCACTTCACCATTATGTGCGTGTGTGTGTATATATATATATATATATATATATATATATATATATATATATATGTATATGTATTATTATTGACAACAATAAACGCAAATCCTTCACTGCTGCTGTTCACAGAAGCCTTGCATATTTCTCCATACACTATACAAAAGAGACCACTAGAAAGAAGAGCGCTGTGAAACTACTCGAGATAATTCACCACACACCTACTGTATATATATATATATATATATGCACAAAATTGTAAAATATTAGTTAATACATAAAAACACACAGGCCCTGATTCATTAAGGAAAGGAAATCCCCCAAAAATTGTAACTTTGCACCTGGGCAAAACCATGATGCATTGGAGGGGGATGTTAATTAAAATGTGAGGACAGGTTTATAGTTAGGGTAGGGCATGTCCTAGATCAACTTTACATTGCAGTGTAAAACATAAACGGGTTGAATCGGGCAAAAAAACAAAACAAAAAGGATTTTTTTTTCAACTAAACAGCACTGCTGCGCCCCTTCCCCCCCCCCCCCCCCAAGCCAGCGCCCCAGGCTGTAGCCTGGTCAGCCTGTTGGCTGATCAGGCCCTGCCTACAACATCCATCTACACATCTGGGTGTGTAATGGTACTGTATCATTGGAAGTAAATTTACATGATAAACTCGTTTTTTTTTTTAAAAAAAAAACAACAATTTGCAGATGTCAAAATGCAATATATTGTTATAGTTCTCAATTAAATTTGTCATGTATATGTCCATTTTTGTGGCACTCATTTTAAGTGCATGTTTGAGATGCAAATGCATTCAACTGTACATGAGGCTTGGTGTGTTCTATTTTTATAAAGATCTCTGTTGCTCAATTGTGAAATAAGTGCGATTTACACTCACCTATTAACTATGAGAAGTGTACATTTAATCAAATCCAAACCTCATCTTTTATATAATAACCACACCTTCTCTTCAGTGAAGTGCCATAAAACCAAGAAATCAGAAAGGGAAATCTAGTGCTTACTGTGTTAGAAAAATGTTCTGCATTGTAAAATATGTAGTTGCATTTCGCTCACCTATTAAAGGTAAGAAAAACACATTTAATAAAATGCAACTTCTTCTTGTGGGACATTATATACAAAAGAAAATTAATAGTAATCTTATGATCTGTATAAAAATAATTTGCTATGCAGTGCTAGGTTGAATACCACTCACCTATTAAATAGATGAGGTCGGTCAAATAACAAATATAACTGATGCCTATCGTATCTCCAGACTGATTTTAAAACATCTTTATTCTGAAGTTAAAGAAATTCAAATACTGCAGGAATGTTTGATAACAAAATCAATAATGGATTGTAGGAACACACAAAGTGTTCCTATGCTTTGTGTTTTCTCAGAGGTACTCAGTATAATAGTTTCTGTACTGTTAATGGTAACCACTCACTTCAAAGCCTTTGGAATGTGCTCCGACAGAATGACAGCTTCACTACCGTATACAATCCCACAACCCAATGCTCACACTATTGTATATTCTAAATTTATTTTTATGACTATATTGCCTTTTTGCATTTTTATTCGTAATTGGTACCATAATTAATAACTAAGTAATTGTATTTTTCTTTAGAACTTTTAAATACTTAATATAGTATTTTATCTTCTTGAATGCCCACCCTACTTTAGGTTTCCAAACCAGGGCCTGACAGGTTAGTGGGTGATTTCCGGAAGCAGAATTGTGATTCAGCAGGGGTCCTGGAGCTGCATAATTACAAGAGCTACTACTACTACTAGCGAGCAGCTGAACAGTTTCACTATAAACATATGTAAAAAGTGATTTTCCCAGCAGGTTTACTCTATGAAGTCCTGCACAGAGGAAGGAGAAAGAGCAGGGGCCAGAGTAAATCATTAGTATTGGAAGCTGTCAAATATATATATATATATATATATATATATATATATTTATTTGGATAGCCTTTTAATTTGTGCTATTTAATTGTGGATTTTATAAATATATTTAAATATATGTGGCCTCTAAGATGCTTTAAAAATTGCAACTTGGTTGCCAAACAAATTATTTGTACAAAATGTCATTGTTTGTGAAAGCTTATGACAGATAATGAGCATTTGTTTTTAGTGCTGTACACCCATTTCTGTACTATATTGTATTATATTGTTCATTGTTCTATATGCACAAACTGTTCAGCTAGTTAGTATAGCTAGTATAGTAGTATACAAAGGTAAGGGCAGCACACAGTAGACTTGAACCATCAATTTAAAAAAAAACATACAGATAAGCAAATGGCAATGTACTAAAAAATGATATCTAGAATTTAATTGGTTGCTATAGGCAACATCTCCACTTTTTCAAACCCGCAGTTTACTAAATATACCCACTAGATTAAATCAAACAATATGTAGCTTTTTTATATTTTTCTAAGGAGCTGATACACGATGCCAAGGAAAAAAAGAAAATGAAAATCATGTGCACAACTTCAGAAGGGAAAAAAGTGATTGGATGTGACCACTCCTGAAAAAAATATTTGTAATCCTCAATTTTTTTGTACAGCGTCACACTATGGTTTTTTTTCTCAAAAATCTCTATATATATGGTGGCTAAGTGGTTAGCACTTAAGCCTTACAGTACTTGGGTCATGAGTTCAATTCCTGACCATGGCCTGTAAGGAGTTTGTATGTTCTCCCCATGTTTTCGTGGGTTTCCTCTGGGTGCTCTGGTTTCCTCCCACACTCCAAAAAAATACTGGTAGGTTAATTGGCTACTAACAAATTGACCCTAGTCTGAATCTGTTTGTCTGTCCCTATCTGTGTTTGTGTGTGTTAGGGAATTTAGACTGTAAGCCCAAATGGGGCAGGGTCTTATGTGAGTGAGTCCTCTGTACAGTGCTGTGGATTTAGTGGCGCCATATAAAAAATGGTAATAATAATTATATATATATATATATATATATATATATATATATATATATATATATATGTATTGTTTTTTCACTCAGGAGTAGTATTTGTATTTATAACCTTGTAGGTCTCCCAGAAAGTATGATGTCCATATTTGCAGAGGACATGAAGCAAGTCATAGGCAGCCTGATACACTTCAGGGGGTGCATGGTGCCACCCTCTAGCCTTTAAGAGGGTTACACATTACCCTCAATCTCAGTAATAACTTTAAACAATACATTTAACCAAAGAAAAAGTATTTTAATATAAGGTAAACCTGTGTTACAAGCTATATAAAGCAAATCTGACAGTAAAGCAGAAATGAGTTGGGGGGGCACAGGTGAAGGTTTGGGGGGGCACCTGTTACCTATTACTGCACTAAACTATGTAGAGTTATAAACACAGAAGTAGTATCTTGTTGCAAAATTATTTAGACAAATTGGAAAACTGCTGATGAAATTTAACATATATGGATGTGTAAAGTTACATACATAGTCAGTGGTGGAAGTTAGGCAGTTGACACTTTAAATTGAGTACAATTGGGTGAAAAGGATTCGGAAACTCTTGTAGACAGTAAACTGAATAATATTTAATGGTAAGCAACTGCTGCAAAGTCTAATATGCCAACATAATTTTACGATGGAATAAATAACTTGTCAGACCACATCTTGAATACAGGGTACAATTTTGGCACCTCTCTACAGAAAATGATATAGCAGTATTTAGGAGGATTCATGAGATGAAAGGAGGGGTTTACGTTGCCTCACCATTAAGGCACCTCATTGTGCACAGAAAATGGAATACAGACAGAGTAGTTTTTACTTCTTATGACCCCCAAGATTCCCAAAGTGAAAGAGAGGAATGTACTGGGTATGTGCAGCAAGTAAACGTTAACCCTGTCAGGACAGCTTTCCTTTAGATACCCATTAATATTTTTTGTGTATGAATATTTTGAATTTACTGGACCCAATTCATATCACAGCGGAAAATGTGCACATTTCCCTTGTTTAAAAAGAGTATACAACTTATGCATATTTCTGCCCAAATTCAAATCAAAACATTTCTTAAGATACATTATGATATGAATAGGTGGTGGCAATATGTTCTGTATAAACGGCGAATACTTCTGCTGTAGGCGTACACACACATACAGATTGAAGTAGTTTTTTGGAGCATTTGCCCTGTTTACTACATGCTTATTTACAATGAATTAAAACCAGAACGTACTTATTTGCATTTTCTCAATTATAGCTTTTATATAATCAAAATTTAAAATAACAATTGCTAACAATATAAATAAACCAAAGGAAATAAAAGGTAAAATTAATCAAAATATTTTAATCCATGTATTTGCGATTCTTTGAAATATAATTGTGAACATACGCTACTTGTCAGAAAATAAATCTTGAAAGCATTGACTGCGCACAGTTTTTATGTGATAGCTTCTGAGATGCATGCATGAAAGCTGGTAAGCAAAGACAAGCTTTTCACATGCCTTCTAACCAGCGAAAAAATAGTTTAATCAGAATCGGAGAGGTAATACAGTGATTGTCAACACTCTCAACATTTACACCTGGCCTGTAACAGGTGCAAAAGGTATGGTTGAAAACATGCGTACTCAGGTTAAACACAGAGTTTGAATTAGCTGCATCTGTGTGAACATGCCCTTACTGTACATAGCCTACATTAGTATGCCCATTCCCTCCCCTGTTCTGGTTCTTAAGTCGTAAGGGTTCGTAAGTGTTAGATGCATGCAGACCCGATTTCCGTGCAACTGAGTAAGTCTGCTTGGTACCTTACATGCATGCATCTCAGTAGCTATCACAGAAAAACTGTACGCAATTGGAAGTGTGTCCAGACTTGAATCACTGCTTTTAATGTATGTTTTGATACTGGAAAAGAGCTGTAGGCACCGTCAAGAAAACTGATTCTGCAAATTCGGTTCTGAGCACAGCCTGCTCCACAGCTGCACACCGAGGAGAGTGTACCTAGAGTTAACCAGCAGGAACCAACTTCCAGTACCGTGTGATGAGAATATAGTTTCAAATCCAGGCACATATCTGAATAAATAATGTTTTTGTTTATTTAACACAAATCACCAACAGAGCTATAGAACTTATGGATTTGTGTTAAATAAACATAAACATTATTTATTCAGATATTTGCCTGGATGTGAAGATATGTTCTCATGGCATAGTACTGGAAGTTGGTCTCTGCTGGATAACTCTGTGTACACTCTCCTTCTCTTGGTATGGTTAAATAGTCTGTGGCTGCTCAGGTAAGAGAAAGATTTGTATAATATTTTTTTTCATACCAAGACTGTGTAGATGACTAGAGGACATCAAACAGAGCTAATAGTAGCTAATGATATTCCCACCAGCCAGAAGTTACCTACCTGACATTTCTATTTCTGTTAACAACATGACAATAAATCCTACCCCGTAACCTTGCTGCATAGGTGTGATCCTTGACTCAAAACTATACTTTGTTCCACACATCCAATTAATATCTTCATCCTAAAAAAATATATCTAAGAACATTTCCAGAATATGCATATATCTCACACAAGACACTGCAAAAACTTTAATTCATGCATTCATCGCCCTGCATTGACTATTGCAATACCATCCTTATTAGTCTTCCCCAAATTAGACTCTCACCCCTACAATCTATTTTGCATACAGCAGCTGGATTGATTTTACTTGCAAATCATTCTTCCACTGATGAGCTGCTTTGTCAGTATCTAGATTGGCTGACTGTTTATTACCAAATTCAATATAAAATACTTCTACTAACGTACAAGGCCATTAACAAAACTACACAAAAAATCTCTTTACTTCTAAAAATACATCCCAACTTGACACTTCTATTCTGCACAACACCTGTGTCTCTCATCCACACTTACTACCTGCTCCTATTCATGGTTCCATGTTTTTATTTGAGTTGCACTCACTTTGTGGAATTCTCTCTCATGCACAATAAGACTTTCCTCTAGTCTTCAAACCTTCAAAACCCTCCTCTTCGGGCAAGCTTATAAAATTCCTCAACCACCCTCTTAACTTCTCTAGTGTAACCAATTACCACACAAGAATGAACTCCCTGACCAACATTGCTGTATGACTGGATCATATAGCACACTAAGCGCTTTTTACCTTTGCAATATGGCTGGACCAATTTGCAGTAGGTTGCTTTGTGTATCAAACTCCCCATTGTTCTATAGATTGCAAGTTTGTAAGCAGAGCTCTCTTACCTATCTGTCTATCTGTATTACCCTGTATTGTTTTATTACAGTGTTTGTTCCTAATTGGCTCTATATAAATATAAAATTATGATGATGTGGATAACTAAGAAACATTCACATCAATTTTAAGTAAAACATTTTCACAATCAGCACAGAAAGAGGATCTTCATTGTAGGGTTAGTCAGACTGTGGAACTCTTACCAAGGGAGGCGATAATGGTCAATTAATTACATGTATTTAAAATGGATGGAATTTCTTTCTTACAAGAAATGGTATCACCAGCTTATAAAAAAAACATATTTTGAAGCAGAGATTTCTTAAGACTTTATTCTCATCAGAAGTTTGGTAACTCATATAGACTACAAACATATGGAAGGATGCAGCCACACACAGAGAAATGTAATTGTTTAGCCAGTTACAGTATCCCAAAATCTAGTCTACCCTCTTACTATTGAGTGTAATCTGTTGTTATTATTATTCTTTATTTATATGGTGCCACAAGGTTTCTGCAGCGTGATACAAAATACCAAGTACAATATGAACAGTGGACCATACAGGGTACAGCAGTACAGAATAAGAAAAGTAATACCAGGACTCCAATAGCTCTAAGCATAGCAAGTACAGAGATGTTGGAGAAGAAGAAATGGAATAGAGACAGGAGGGAAGAGGGCCCTGCTCGTAAGAGCTTACATACTAAAGGGAGGAGAAACAGACATCAGACATGAGAGGAGTCAGTGGAGGGGATCAAGCACAAGTAAACCATGAACAGGAAAGAGGGAGGAGGTTAAGAAGGATGGGGAAGGTTAGGTGGATGACTAGTAGACTTTGAGGATGGATTGTCATCATCATCAGCAGCTATTTGTATAGTGCCACTAATTCTGCAGCACTGTACAGAGAACTCACTCACATCAGTCCCTGCCCCATTGGAGCTTACAGTCTAAATTTCTTGACACACACACACACACATGCACAGACCAAGGGAGACTAGGGTGAAATTGATAGCAGCCAATTAACCTACTAATGTGCTTTTGCGGTGTGGGAAGAAACCGGAGCACACAGAGGAAACCCATGCAAATGCAGGGAGAATATACAAACTCCACACAAATAAGGCCATGGTTGGAAATCAAACTCATGACCCCAGTGCTATGAGACAGATGTGCAAACCACTAAGCCACCGTGGTGCCCCGTTTTGAGTGCCTGTTTGAAGGTGCTCAAATTAGGGGACAGACGGATGGAGCGAGGAAGGTCATTCCAGTGGAGGGGGGCAGCATTTGAATTCTGGTGTGGGATGAGGTGATCAGTGCGGAAGGGAGGAGACGGTCATTGGCCGAGAAAAGGGAACAGGCAAGAGTATGAATGGAGCGGAGGTTAGAGATATAAAGGGCAGCAGAAAGGGAGAGGGCCTTGTAGCTGAGGGTGAGGATGATGGTTATTAACGGTGATGGAGAGATCAAGGTGGGATGAAGATTTAGAAGAAAGGAAAACAATGAGTTCAGTTTTAGCAATGTTGAGTTGAGAAAACTTGAAGACATCCAAAAGGAGATGCGGAAAGGCAGTCAGAAACACGAGAGAGGCGGGAGGGGGGGTTAGTTCAGGAGAGGAGATGTAGAGTTGAATTTCATCTGCATAGAGGTGATACTGGAGACGAAAACAGCATTATCGAATACAAAATAGAAAAGATAAGAGGTTGAAGGCAGCATAGATGGCATTGTGGAAAATACAAGGGAGACATTTATCAACTGTATTAGGCTTTTTCTTATTTTCTATGGGTATAATGAGAGGAAAGATAGAAGTGAAAGGGGTTGAAAGGAAGGGTGTAACCAATCCTAGAAATGACCTGCCAAACGAAGAGTTGGGTAAGGTGGTAAGGAGGGACGGGTCAAAATAGAAAGAAGGAAAAAATTTCAGCTACAGGGACTCTGGAAAGGAGGAGTGGTGAATGGTGTTACCAAACTTTATGGAAGCTATCAACATGGTCATGGAGGCTATATATCAGATGTGGGACGTAACAGCTGCAAGACATGGGATCAGGGGAGCTTCCAGTCTTCGGCTATTTGGAATCGAGCAGCATTGGAAATATGCTGAATCAGTAGGCTTGGGGAGAATTATCACTGGATAACAAAGCAACATAATAAGGGAATCTAAAGCTGCTCGATACCCCACGATTCTGGCAATAAGAACAGCAAGCTTATTCCAAAAAGTGAAGATAAGGGGCATTGCCACCATATATGATAGAAGGATTTCTTGTTCCCACATTGTCTCCAGCATAAGCTAGAGCTTGCCAGGAAAATTCTGTGAAGTTTTGATGAGACCATGTACCACAGAGTATAGATTTAATACACATTTTCTTTTATTGACATATTTATAGAGGTCTTAGCAATAGATGCTTAATAAGTGACAATTCCTCTCAATCAAGATATCTCTCAATATCAGACTTCCAATGCATTTCAAATGGTTCCAATGGTTGATCCACGGGAGATAAAATGTCATAATACATCCGTGAAATAAGTACCTGTCTGCCAACATGATACCGGCACTGCCTTTTGAAAAGTGTTGGTCTGCAGAGATTTAAGCTGGGCCTGAATAAAACCTTTGATTTGTAGATATTGGAAATGGAGGGAGTGGGTGATCCCAAATTACTTGTACAAATCTGCCGCATATTCACCCAAGATATGTGAAAACTGAATGATAGCCACCTGATTCCAGGGTATGGCAAATATCTCAGAAAGTGAATGTTGCCAAATTGGTGTAAGAGGGGAAGGGTATTCAGTAAGTTTATAAATCATATGCAATCTGTCCCATGAATCTAGTGTGAACCGTATAGTGGGAAAAGAGTAGACTGAGCCTGGTCTATGATTCCTGGGAAGCCACGGAAGGAATTTCAGAGAGTATGTATGGGTAAGGGTTTTTTCAATATCTATCCATTTTTTAACCCCAGGGGCGGTCTGCCAGGAAGTAAAGCGATTAAGTTGGACCACATATAATATTGTGTAAGAATTGGGAAACCAAAACAGACAGATTTAGTGGGTTTAGCCGGACAAGACTGCTTGAGTCTAAGCTTCTTACCATTACAATTAAATTTAACTACAGAGTGTCTGGAAAGTGATAAAAAAGGATCCTGGGAATAACAGGAAATTGGTTTGGAGCAACTACAATATCTGGATTAGGATACTCATTTTAATTACACTCATACTACCAAAACCAAAATATATAAAGAGGGTCCCAAGTAGCTATATCACGAATTTAGAAACAGGGTGTAGTTTGCTTGAAATAATTGCTTATAATATTTTTTGATGTGGGTGCCAAGGGATAAAAGAGACAATGGGCGCCATTGGAACTCAAAGTTCAACTCAAGAATATTAGGAGCAGGGGCAGGAATATTGAGGGCCAGGGCTTCAGACTTGGAACTGTTAATGTTGTAGTTGGACAATAAACTGTAAACTGCAAGATCTTTAAAAAGTTAATAAGAGAAATCAGGGGATTTGAGAGTATTAACAAAACGTCATCGGCAAACAGTGATAACTTGTATAGAGAGGGGCCAATCTGTATCCTTTTTATATCAGTGTTCAGGCAAATCATGGCTGCAAGGGGTTCAATGCATAAGGCGTAGAGTAAGGAAGTGGAAGACAGCCTTGTTTGGTGTCATTACTTTGTGTAAGGGTGGGGTACACGTCAGTGCGTCCTTAGTGAATTTATTTAACAGTTAATCTGCGTGGTCCAGAGATTGCCGCTTTAAATAAAAATTCATTAAGGGCTTACTGACGTCAGGAACTACTGCCGGACACCTGTGCATTTGGAAGAAGCTCCTGTCAGTGTTCTGGTACGATCAGATATCTGGACAGTCGCTGATCAGGTAAGTCTGTGTATATTCTTGTCGTTGTCTTCTGAAATCGTTTTTCTTTTGTAGCTGTCCTCAGCATCGGATTTACCAGCATCGGTGAAGAGACTACCACCGTAGTGTGAAGACTGCTGAAGTAAGCCCATTAGTCAAAACCGCTGAGGAATGGCTATGATAAAGTGCTTGAAATGCACGTAAGAAAATGTCATGAAAGCCAAAATGTTTTAACATTTGAAACATAAAAAGCCACGAAAGCCTATGGAAGGCCTTTTCAGCGTCAAGTGCCTATATATTGGATGGGATTTTAAATTTGTTGATCTAAGTTGCAATGTTTATCATTCTCCTGGTGTTATCCAAAGATTGTCCTGATCAGGATCAATCAAAAGGGTCAGATAATTGTTAATATAATTGGAGAGCACTTTTGCAAAGTGTTTTACATCAGTATTTAAAATCGAGAGGCCAATATTTGGAACAGTTGGACAGGTCCTTATTCGGTTTAAGGATCACTATAATATTGGATCGAGTAGATTTTTGGTGAAATTTACCCCAGTGGATTATTACATTAAAAACCTGTGACAGCTGTGGATCTAGCTCTTTTGCAAACACTATGTAGTAAGACATCACAAAACCGTCACGTCCAGCGGCCTTAGAAGTTTTTGGGGATTTAGGAGCAAGGGTGATTTTTCTCCTTGATTTTATTTCAAAGATTAGAGAAAATTCAGGTGCAGAATGGAATAAATAGAGAACAAAATGTAATTAAGAAAAAATTAATATATAATAAAAAAACATAAAAAAAATGTTTTTTTTCTAAAGGATATTATTTCCTATTCGAATATATAGAATATAAGTTATCCTACAACATATAGGCTCAGGCTGCTATGTTCAGTGATTGCCTGTATATCCCTGAGAAAACTAAATAAGAAAAGAGATAAGAATGCAGCGCTCTGAAAGCTCTAATGTCAATAGCAAAAATCTGAATATTCAAATGACAGAAAAAAGAACTGCAAGCATACATACATAAAAACATTTTTAATTTATTAAACAAACTACACTAATGAAAGCACATGCATAAATAATAGCACGCTATGAAATCAAAATAACTCCTATAGAAGACAAGATACTTTCTGTAACTAAATTCGCATCAGGTTCAATAAGAATAAAAATATAAGCAATAAATGACTCCCTACAAAAGTGGCACCAGAGATAGTAGAATAAATATTTGCCTATTAATTTATCCAGCCTGTACCAGGCATCAACAAATGAAATCTTTGTTCAAAGGATAATGATATATACAGACAATCGGTATCTGCGTCTAGTAGTCTCTGAGTCCAGCAAATAATCACTTCAAAATTCTTACCCAATTCCTGGGAAATGCAGTATGAATACAATGAATCATCTGATCCAGCAGATTTGATACAAAGAGTGTATCAAGTGCACCCAAACAATAATACCACTTCTGTTCTAAGATTTTCATTAGGGCCAGTCACAAACCAGAGATCTCAAAAAATCTTTCTGTATGCCCTCTCTGGACTCCATTAAGGTGCCTCAATGCCTCAAGTAGTGGGGTATCCAAAGAGAAAGGCACAGTTCCTGCTGCTCATATCTATTATACATGCGGCAGGAACACGCACACACACACACATATATATATATATATATATATATATATATATATATATATATATATATATATATGAATACATATATATTTGACATCCCTACCAAAGTTGACATGAATTCATGTGTTTAAAAGTAAATAAAAAAATACTCACAAAGAATAAAAATAAAGGTAATAAACAAACAATATATATATATATATATAAATTGTTTGTTTATTACTTTTATTTTTATTCTTAGTGAGTATAGATAAAGTGAGTGTGAGTCTAGATAAAGAGGGGAAAAATATTATTATTTATAGTAAACTTATAAAATAAATTCTATAATAAAATTCCCATTCATAAAAAGATTTTCATATAGGTCCAACCCTAGATTTGGACTCGGCCTCACACATTCAACATCATTCTAAAGAAATATTATTATCTTACTGAGTCACTAATACCACTTTCATACTGCTGCCCCGGCAATATCCCGGGTTGTTAACCCGGGATATTGCCGGGGCACAGGGCAGTATAGATAAGAAGATTCCCGGGTCGGGCGGGTTCATACTGCACCTGCCCGACCCGGGTTTTAGAAAAAAAGAAGTGAAAAAAAAGATTTTAATTACTAAAAAATACAAAACAAATGTTTACTTAACTTATTTTCAGCCAGCGGTGTCTCCGGTGCGTTGCCGGCTGTCAGGGGGACCTCTGGTTACTAAAATGACGTCATTTCTAATGGACTAGAAATTACATAATTTTAGTACCCAGAGGTCCCCCTGACAGCTGGCAACGCACCGGAGACACCGCTGGCTGAAAATAAGTTAAGTAAACATTTGTTTTGTATTTTTTAGTAATTAAAATCTTTTTTTTCACTTCTTTTTTTCTAAAACCCGGGTCGGGCAGGTGCAGTATGAACCCGCCTGAACCCGGGAATCTTCTTATCTATACTGCCCTGTGCCCCGGCAATATCCCGGGTTAACAACCCGGGATATTGCCGGGGCGGCAGTATGAAAGTGGTATGAATGGGGTATAAGTAACTCTATTCACATCAGTAAGAAATCAGTTCAAGAATTTTTACAAGATAACAAATAATAAGACAAATCAATAAAGTCCATTCTAAATATTAGTCAAAAAAATATTCTTATATTCATACACATTTTCAAATAAATCTAAATCCCTCTATAAGCCAAACAGGGTGTATGTGTGTGTGTGTGGGGGGGGGGGGGGGGAGGGAAGGGGGGTGGGAATATTCCTTCTACATTTATAAAATAATTTATTCAGAATTCCAATTCTTAAAAATATTTTCATATAAGTCCAACTCCAGTCTCCCACATTTAACAACATCATAGAGATGTATTATTATCTTACTGAGCCACTAAGTGGTTACCCTGGTGGTTTTCAGTGGTGTTCATCTTACGCTTTTCTTACATTGGATATACAAGCCCTCTATACACATATTCCCCATACAAAAGGGATAGAGGCAGTGAAATATTTTAGTCATTAGATACTGAGGTCTCAGAGCGACTGCAGAAATGTATTTTGGATTCTATTCTTTTTATGTTGACTCACAATTATTTTATGTTTGACACTTCTTTTTATGAATGGGATTTATTTATTTTATTTTATAATTTATTTTATAAGTTTAGTGAAAATAATAATATGTTTTTCCTTCTTTATCTGTTTGGTTGATAGAGGGACTTTGATTTATTTGAAAACGTTATGAATATAACTTTCTCTGGTTATTATCTTTTTGATGTAGCATAATAAGTATTTGTGAAGAGCTGCAAGCATTTTTAGGTACATTAATTACAGATGTATGAATGAAAATGAGCTTTTGACATTAGTTTATGATATACTTTATCGATATAAAGATGGATATATATATATATATATACATATATATATATATATATATATATATATATATATATATATATATATATTGTTTGTTTATTGCTTTTAATTGTTGTTCTTATTGAGTAATTTGTATTTACTTTGTAAACAAGAATTCATGTCCACTTTGCTAGTGATAACAGCTGAATAATTAGAAATGGAGAAAGATATTACAGCTGAATAATTAGGAATGGAGAAAGAAACATCTGACAAACTGAAATAGATGGATTGCTAGGATTGTCTTAAAATGAAATGGAGGCTGATACTACTTAAGGATATGTTTCAGTGACTCCTGCTATGCTTTGAAAAAGTTCACTTTTGAACGAAACACGTCAGGTGCGGAAAGAAGTGTGTCTCTCTCTTTGGATACCCCACTAGTTGAGGCACCTTAATAGAGTCCAGAGAGGACATGCAGAAAGATTTTTTGAGATCTCTGGTTTGTGACTGACCCTAATGAAATGCAGTGGATCTTAGAACGGAAGTGGTATTATTGCGTGGGTGGCCACCCAAACGTACACTCCTTGTATCAGGTCTGCTGGGTCAGATGATTCATTGTATTCATACTGCATTTCCCAGGAATTGGGTAAGAACTTTGAAGTGATTATTTGCTCGGCTCAGAGAATACTAAACACAGATATTGAGTGTCTGTATATAGCATTATCCTTTGAATGGAGATTTCATTTGTTGATGCCTGATACAGGCTGGACAATTTAATAGGCGATTGTTTATTCTACTATCTCTGGTTCCACATTTGTAGGGGGTCATTTATTGCTTATATTTTTATGGTTATGGAATCTGATGCAAATTTAGTTACAGAAAGTATCTTGTCTCCTATAAGAGTTATTTTATTTCATACTGTGCCATTATTTATGTATGTGTTTTTATTAGTGTAGTTTATGTAATAAATTAAAAATGTTTTTTATGTATGTATGCTTGCCGTTCTTTATTCTGTCTTTTAAATCTTCAGATTTTTACTATTAACAGAGCTTTCAGAACGCTGTATTATTTTTCTCTCTTTTTTGATTTCCTCCTTGGTAATGTCTTCATTAATGGAAAGTGCATGCGAGCGAGTCAATTTAGGTACGGCACATCCTTTAAGAAAAGACTGGATTGCTGATAGGTCAGCACTCTGAGGAAAGATCAGATTATGCAAGTTATATAACGAATCATAATAATTACAAAACATCACTTTGATAATCTCAGATCATAGGCAATGTGCCCTTCTTGTCCATAATGGCCGAGATAGCCTGCTTTGCCTTTTTGGCTTTCGATCTATATGCAAGTAAAAAGTCATTTTGTCGCCCTTCTCATAAAATTTCTGTTTTAACCAACGAAGACTGCATTTATTTTTTCTGCTTGTAGTGACTGAACTTCCCTTTTCAATTACATGATTTCTATACACAGTTTGGGAGAGTGCGATTGTTTATCAAGTGTTTGCAAATTATGTAATTGGCCTATTGAGAATGTAGTTTGTTGTTTCTTTCTGTGAGAGGCATATCTGATATCGCACCCCTAATAACAGCTTTAGGAGCCTCCCACACCGTGAGAAGTTGCATATCGGAATATAAATTAAATTCAAAATTATCTTTGAGGAAGGTTGATATGGTGTCTGTAAGGTTGGGATTTTAGAAGTGTCTCATTGTGCCTCAAAGAGGGATGCCCCAGAGGGTTTTTCAAAAAGTTAAAGGACACTAAAAGTATGGAGTGATTGGACCAAGTATTGGTGAGAATGTCTGCCTGACAAGATGTTTAACAAGATGAGTGCAGTCCAAGAACATATTGATATGCTAATAAGATTTATGAGGAAAAGAATAGAATGTAAAATCCCAATAAGTAGGATTTAATAGTCTCCAGATATCAAATAGACCAGCTTAGGTCATTTGTTTTTGTAATGCCTTTGTATGGGGGTTGGCAACGAAGAAGTCTTGGTGGCCGATTTATCCATGGTAGGGGAAAGAATAGTCTTGAAACTGTTGCTGATCAGGAGTAAGCCTTTACGCATGTGATACAAGTAGGCGAACAAGTGTTAAAAGAAAACTGACTGACTTGTGTTGGGCACATAGATGTTAGCATGGGTAACATCCAGGTGCTTGATTTTACCAGTAAGGATAATAAAGCAGCCTTTGAGATCAACTTTAGAGTATATTAGGACAAAAGAAACATTATTGCAGATTAAAATAGCCACCCCATATTTTTGGTGTGGTGGGAGGCATAGTAGACCAATAAGAACCATTGAGTGGACAGGGAAGGATGGTAGCACATTTTAAAATACATTTCTTATAAAAAGATAAAATCTCTGTTAAGCTTTTGAACAGTTTTAACCAACAAAGAGCAGTTTTGAGATGTATTTAACACCTTGACATTAAGAGATAGAAAGTTATATGACATTGTTATAAGAAGAAGTACAAACTGCCTTGGAAAGTTGAGAAGTAGGTAGTTCTGAGGTGTCTCACAAAATTAGTAGCAGGAGTAATTAAATATTGTGCGGCGTTGACAGCACAAGAAAACTAGATGGATTTACGGAGAGAGCGGTATGGATGTGGAGAATAGCCTCAACGGCATATCGGTTGTCTACGAGGTTGGCGCCCTACTATGGAAGTGCAGATGAAAATGAACTGAAAAATGAGTATGGGACACTCAGGGTCTAGGAGGAGGTCCTGGTCCTGTAGCTCCCGAAGTGTGTTGATGCGGGGCTTTAGCATAGTAGGCTCACCCTCACACCTAAAGATATAATAAACATTAGAAACGAGCGCATATGAAAACATGCCTTACAATTATATAACAGTAATTAGAGTACGACAAGAAACAATAACAGTGGTTCAAGACAAGTCAAAACTGAAGAGAATACAAATCAGTTGCTTTACAGTCATGGCCTTATATACTTAGCAAGATGAAGATCACAGAGGGCATGAGGTCGGAAAGTGCTGATGACATGAAGGAGGGTCATGGGAATGATGATGGAGTGTCAGTCAATGAAGCAGATCACTTCCTTCATTTGGATTCTGGATGGTGACCTGTCTACCTTCAATTTTGACAATAAGGTGAATGAGGAATCCCCAGCAATATTTATAGCAATTTTCACACAGTGAACGGGTCACTTCCCTAAGGTCATGTCATTTGGCTATTGCTGAAGGAGCAAGGTCTTAGAAGATCTAAATCCAAAGCCCTTGGCAAGCACATAGATGGAGTTCCTGGCCACAGCACACACTGCATCCTTAGTGTTGACCGAAAATAGCCATAGAATAATGTCCCTAGGTGGTTCTAAATCTTTAGGATGAGGATGGAGGGCCCTGTACACACATTCAAAATGGATGGATTGAGCGGAATGTTTTCAAAGATGAAAAAAGTCTAATTAGGTACTGCTTTAATTGCCAGTTTTGGGCACATTGCAAAGCCGCAGGTTTTGTATTCGTGGTTTTCTAAGTCCTCCAGTTTGTCCTTCAGAAGATCATTTTCCCACAGTAGATAATTGAGGTCAGGAGAGGCTTCATTCTGAAAGTTGAGATTGGATTCCACTTTTTCTTCTAGTACCGAGGTCTGATTTGAGAGAGCGGTCATCTCAGTTTTTTTTAACATCAATAAATTTTATAGAAGTTTTAAAAATGAGGGGTAAAGGAGAAAGAAAAGGGGGGGGGGAGGGGGATACAGAGTGGGAAGCAGACACAGCATTGTATATCAAACCATACAACATATTTTAAAAGACATATCAACAATAGACCAACAGGGTAGAAAGATATAGAATATATTGATGTTTAGTTCTAGGTAGGGAGTAGATCTGACGGGACCTGAGTTAAAAGTGTCTGTGTTTTTAAAGGGTGGATTAATCTATTGCCTTCACCTTCAGTTGTGAGTTCATGCCAAGACATCCATTTAACCATTGGGGAAGACTGTGAGTAAGGTGCATCTAAAGTCTTCATTTAAAAGCTATAATGAATCTTTGTAATAATTTTGTGAAGGGTAGGGGGGGTGGCTGTTTCCAAAGTTGCACAATTGCCGCTCTAGTGGCTACTAAAATATGCCCCCAAATATATCTGTAATGTTCGGGCAATTGTTCAGGATATAGATGAAGGAGGGCAGCAATGGTGTCGGGGCTAAGGATATAGAGGTAACTTTCCGCGCAAGGTCAAACACCTCTTGCTACAAGGGATGAATAACTGGGCACGACCAAAACATGTATAAGATTCCCTACACCTCCACAATTGCACCAGCACAATTTAGAATGGTTAGGCCATATCTTCTGGAGACGGGCTGGGGTAAGGTAAGTATGATATAACAATTTATATAGCATTTCCACATGGTTGGTGCATTTAGATACAGAAGGCAAATTACTATATACAATGTCCCACTGAACCGGGGAAAGAGAGGTGTTGAGATCCAACTCCCACTGTGCAAACTAGTATTCTGTTTTGCACATAAGTTAAATACTGACTGTTTTTCATGTAGCACACAAATACTTGATAGGTTATTTGTACACTGAAATTTAAAGTTGATATTTGTGTTCTACACGAAAAACAGAAAACTAGTTTGCACCTCTTGCATTGTAACATGGTTTTGTCCAGGAGACTGAAATAAGATACCTCTTTATTTAAGATCCTTAATGAATCAGGCCCCTGAATTCCTGGATATGAGATTGCTTTTTCCTTCCATATATATTTAAATCTAGACTTCGAGCGGCTTAAAGAATCTGGGGGTATATGGAATGGTAATGCTTCAGTCTTTGTAGTATAAAGATTGTAGTATGAAGCCTGTGTATATATCTATTAAGTATGATATGTAATGGGTCAAGCGAGGACTCTGGTTCTGAGATAAACAGAAGAACGTCATCTGCAAACAGGCACAGGCTGTGGCATGTGCCCCCAAGTTCGAAGCTTTTGCAGGAATCCGATGTACGCAAGTGTTCCGCCAAAGACTCAATCGCCAATACATAGATAAAGGGCGACAAAGGACATCCCTGTCTTGTCCCATTGGAAATAGAAAATGCGTAAGAGAGAAACTCGCTTCTTAAGACTCTGGCAGATGGGCCGCAATACAGCACCATAATTGACTGCAGAATAACCCCCTGAAAACCAAATTTAATTAAAACCTGTCTCATAAAGTCCCAGTGCAATCTGTCAATGCTTTCTCTGCATTCAGAGAAAGCATCAATAGCTCAGTGTAGTTTCTCGAGACATAATCAGCAAGGTTTAGCACTCTTCTTGTGTTATCTGACACTTGCCGTCCCAGCACGAACCCTAATTGATCAGGGTGTATGAGGGTCGGAAGAATGGGGCTGATCATATTGGTGATCATTTTTGCGTAGATCTTAAGGTCCGTGTTTAGGAGAGCTATCGACCTATAGTTGCGACACTCAGTTGCATCCTTTCTTGGCTTCAATATAGTTACAATTCGAGCCTCCAACATCTCCTCAGGAAACCCACCACAGCCCGTGCCCTCATTGAATAAAGTGACCAATATGGGAACAAGGTCTTTCTGAAAAGTGGTGTAAAAGTCATTAATGTAATCGTCTAGGCCAAGGGCTTTTTCTTTTGGCAGGTTTTTAATAACCTCCCTCACCTCTTTAGTGGTCCATGCGCTGTTAAAAGTCTGGAGTGTGTCTGTATCCAAGGAGGGGAGAAGCAAATGTTGGAGGAAGTCATGAATATTAGTCAGGGAGGGTTGCAGGACACTAGGATCCTCTTTAAGATTATAAAGGCTAGCATAATATTTTGCAAACACATATGTAATATCTCTGGGGTTTGAATATTTTAAACTGCCGGAGCCAGAGAGGTGACGGATACGGTTCCCAGCCTGTTGTCCTCTGAGTTTCCGTGCCTACATGCGCCCTGCTTTATTCCCCATTGTATAAAAATTATGGTGGAGGCGTGAGAGGGCCGCCTAGGTACGAGACATGAAGTGCTGCTGAAGATGGTGTCTCAGTTGGATCAGCTCATTTTTCAGTGTAGCAAAGGGTTTGGGTTTGTTACTGTTTTCTAAAGCCAATATTTTAGACTCTAAGTCTCTTTGCATGAAGATATTGGCCCTTCTAAATCTGGCACCCGTTTGGATTGCAACAACTCTAAGGACTGCCTTAAGGGCACACCAGTGCGTAAAAACTGATGTATCAGCTATAGCATTAGTGACTGTTAGGTACCCCAACAGCCAGCAACACAAAACCCGGAGTCTACTCAGAAGTCTGGTTTTCGCTGGAGCCCCCAGTGGTGGGGACAGACTTGGCCGCAGATAGCTGAGGGTCATGAGTTGTGCGCTGACTGGGGAGAACCCAGCAATAGCGTAAAGGAGCAATTAGCAGAGTGAAATCCAGGCAAGGGTCGAGGGCCGGCAGCAGACAGAATATCCAGTACACAGAACCGAGGTCAGAGGTCACAGGCAAATCAGCAGCGTAGGAGTCCAGGCAAAAGGTCTAGGGGCACAGGCAATCAAACAAAGTCAGGAATCAGGCAAAGGTTGGCAACAAATAATCAAATCCACAGGAGCAAGAAATATAGCAGGCTAGTAGCAGCAAAGCAGGAACTATAACCAGCAGGGAGGGCTTGTCCCTTCCTGCCTTATAAACAGATGAAACCCAGTCAGAATCTGTCCTGCACAGCAGGTATTATTTAGCCCAGCTAGGCTATAATTATGTATGATGTGCGCATGCGCCCGGCTGCCTTAAATGCCGGGACACGGCGCTGGAGGCAAATAGCGTCCCGACCATTGCCTAGGCAACGGCCGGGACCAGGAGGAAATGACGTCCCGGTCGTCATGACGACGGATGGGACGCCGAGCAGAACCCAGAAGTGAGTCGCGGTGGTGGCCAGAGCCGCCACGGCTCGTAACAGTGACCAGGTAATTATCTAATGATTCTTGGAGGGCAGACTTAGCCTCCAGGGCCTAGGGGGACAAGACTGGGGAGTGGGGAGCCAAGACCATAGGAGTAGAGCATGATCACAAAACGTAATTGGAAGTATTGAGATGGATTTAGAATGTTGAAGGGTCTATTTGTCTATAAGCATGAGGTCAATTCTTGAGTAGGTATTATGTACATGTGAGTGGTACCTAAAGTCCTTCTCACCGGGGGACAGTGCGCACCATGTATCATACAAATTATACTCAGCCAGCACCTTACAGAATGAAAGGGAGGGGCCACCAGAATCTGGGGGAATAGTGACACCAGGAGAGTAGGTTTTATCTAGTCTTGTATCTAAGGCTAAGTTAAAGTCTCCTAGTAATAAAAGACTGCCAAACCAAAGTTTCTGTATCTCTTTAAATAAGGCAGTTAACCAGTTAAGATCAAATATTGTCTCTGTTTATCCTCCAGTTTCTGGTGCAATGTGAATGTGGCCAGGGAACTGAATAATATGGCGACCCAGTTACGTTGGAGTGGGCTGTTGGCTGAGTAACAGAGAGGGTAATGATGATCATTAAGGATAGGGGGAGCTCTTGAACAAAAATGGGTTTCCTGTAATGCTACTACATTGGCTCTATGCTTACGAAATGTATTAAGCGCTAAGCGCCTTTTATTCGGGAAATTGAGACCCCTAACATTCAGAGAAAATAAATTGACCATAAAGGACTGTGTACATGCATATTAAAAACCTCAAAAATGAACCTTGCTGGAGATTGTTGTGAGATTGAGCAATAGGTAGGTGTATGGTGTCTAATCTGAACATAACGTCTGCTTTTACGGTATGAGAGGGAAAGAACCAAGAGATAAAAATAGTAAGAAGTGAAAAAAAAGGGAAATATCAACTGAAATAACCCAGAAATCGGGTTAGCACATGTGCCGCATTGGGAGGAGGGCAGAAAAGTGAGTAACATGTGGGGGCATGGAGCCTATATCCAAGGCACCCCCCACCCATGTCTTACAGTAGATCTAAGGGCAACCTAGACACAGGGATATATGGGGAAGAAAATGCCCCCTGGTGGAGAGGGCCTAGTAATCTTATCAAAGGTGAATGCATATTAAAGAAGATCCTGAGGGCAGTCGAGAAAGTTCTAGCACCTGTAAAGTATAGAAGGCAGACAAACAGCGGCTAAATGCAGCAATACACAATACGTAACAACATGGTAAATATATAGAAAAATTAGTAATCAACCCAGTGCAGCGGAGAGTACTAATGGAGTGCTACTAAGAGGATGGGTCGTATTGTCTGCTGAGACGGAGGGGACCAAACCCATAGAGTATTAAAAAACAACATGTTAGTGGGGTACTTATGATCCAATCCGCTCAGCCCACCGTCAAAACCCACCAAACAAAACTCTATACATAAAAAAAATATATGGTCACAGGACTCTAAGGCCTAGAAAACATTTCCAGAAAAATGAACAAAAAAAACTTGCTTCTATAATGCGTATAAAGAACTCATCAACAGTGTGGTGGATAATACTTATATGAGAACAAACAGTCTGGCGGGTCAGTTCGTTGGTTTCTCGAGTTAGACCAAGGATCCGCTGCTCCTAGTACCCAAATAAGCAGTCCTGCGTGGTGGGTGAAATCTAAGAGTCGCAAGAGGGGATCTCTCAAAGGTGAACCAACCAACCCACACCTGTGATGAGGAAAAAAGCTATATAGAGTCCAACTTGACCTATTACAAGCTCAGGTAAAAGCCACTGTCGACCAAACAGATTGGATCCGAGATTGAGCTTGAGTGGGTTTGGAGGAACATGTAATGTCCCAGCTTTTTAGCAATTGGACTCCCTCTTCAGGAGTACCGATGATGTGCATAACATAGTTCCTCTGTACCATGAGCTTTCTTTGGAACCCCTAACGGTAGAGAATATCATTATCACGGAGTGCTGTGGTGACCGGATGAAAGGATCAACAGTATAGTTGTGGCAGAGAAGTTTAGAAACAATTGCAGGTCTGCCAGTATATCCGCGCGATCGGTAGCTCTCGCTGATCTCAACAGCTGTTCTTTAACATGAAAGAAATGCATCCGGAGAAGTGTGTCTCTGGGCAATGATCCAGTGAATGCTCTTGGTTTGGGTAGGTGATAAACCCTGTCGATGAGAAGATCTTGCTCTGAAGCTGCAGGGAGTAACTTGCGAAAGAGAGCCAAAACATAAGCTTGTAGGTCTGTGTTAGTTACAGATTCCAGTATGCCTCTAATTTTTATATTATTGTGTCGAGAGCGGTTTTCAATATCCACCATTTTATCTTTAAAAGAATCAAATCTTGGCGCATATCTTCGTGGGCGTCTATCAAGGCATTGTGTGAGGCCGCAACTTCTCCCATTTTCTGATTCAGATGATAAGTACGCTCTCCCATTTCCTCTATTTCTTCTTTAAGCTCGCAAATAGATATTTGCATAATTGGGTTAAGTTGCATATTAAAAGTGGCAAGCATTTGCTGCATCATGCCAACGGTGATAATAGCATTGGGATCATAAGGTGTCGCTGAGGGAGTATTTGGAGTTGGGAGACCAGGGGGTAAATGTATCAAGCTGAGAGTTTTCTGTTGGGTTTGAAAAACCAATCAGATTCTAGCTATGATTTATTTAGTACATTCTACAAGATGATAGCTAAACTCTGATTGGTTGCTATAGGCAACATCTCCACTTTTCAAACTCACCGGAAAACTCTCAGCTTAATACATTTACCCCCAGTTGGGAAGTCAGTTCTAGCGCATGCAGGATCTGGGGACGCCGGTGGAAGGGAGGTCTTTTTGTCTTTGCTTGACGCCAGAGGCTTAAAATAGTTGACAGTAGAAATAGGCTTATTAGGCTTTGATTTTTTTGGAGCCATGTTGAAGAATCCAAATTGAAAGTAAGATACGATTAGTAGAAATACAAGTATGGCACGACTCTGTGCCTGGTTGCCGATAAAGTATGGAGAGTGCTGTTAGGTAGACATGGATGGAGTAATGGTAAGATAGTCAGTTATTAGACATATTAGTGTAAGTAGACATGGATGGGGTACAGGCCGAGGAAATCCGATAAAAGACAACTTTAGGTGAACTCCACAAACCTATCGAAGATTCAATGCACCATCTGGAGGAGACTACCCGCTGCAAAGTAGTAGAAAAGAAAGGATATGTGAACTTGAACCACCCCAAATCTGCTTGGATTCAATTGAAGGAGATGAGGATGATCCGGCGCATACAGAGTGCGAAAATATGTAGCACTCATGAATCGTTATTTGACACAAATGCCTCCAGATAACTCGCTATTATAAATCTCAATAGGCACAAGGTGTGTTACAGTAGGCGCAAGGTGTGTTAAATTTGAATGACCACTAGATGGCAGTGGTTCCTAAGTAGCTGCAGTAAGCAATTCCACTCTTATTTCACAGGATGGGAGGGAGACGGGTTGCCCGGTTGACTGGACTTTAACTTCCAGCAGACACTGCACCAAGCCCTCCCCTGGAAAAGAAGGTTGTAATGGAGATTGTTACTTTTGGTCAGGAAAAGCCAAAGCACTATGTGCAGTGGGGGAGAGAGGAGTCCCCCAGCCAGAGGTCAACCACCAGGAGGTTGAAAAACGGATGTTACTCACCAGGGGGTAAATGTATGAAAGTTCGATTTCTGCAAGTCGCCGGAAATCGGCAACTTTGCAGCTAAAATTTAAAGCGGCGATGGCTTATAAAGGCAAACTTGCCTTTACAAGCCATCGCTGCTTTAAATTTTAGCTGCAAAGTCGCCAATTTCCGGCGACTTGCAGAAATCGGACTTTCATACATTTACCCCCAGATCTCAACTCCTTCAGATGAGTCCACAGAGTCCCGAGCTCATCACTCCACTGCCGCCCGCAGCAATGCAGTCTCTCCGCCTAACAGGAACTGGGCACGAAGGCCGAAAGGGAGGCAGCTGTAGGGTGCTGATAAGTCCGGGCGCCGACGGATCACTGTCCCCGCTTTCAGAGGGTGTCAGAACCAGCTGAGGAATCCTCTGAAGGATGATGGAGGAAGAGGCATGCCAAGGCTGTTTTCTCCGTGCATGGTGGTCAAAACAGGAGAGATGCGGTTGCTAGACTATAAGGTTATGAGAGATCCGGTCCTCCTTCCTGCGCCACCAGAATTGCAGGGTATGGGTCCTGCTGGATGAGGGAGGCACTTGTCCAGGCGCTGGCTCCTGGGGGTCTGGCTATTACAGCAGCTCCAGCTACAAGGACATGCCCGACGGGTCCCGAAATCCAGGCCGTGGTCTCCCTTGTGGTTAAAGCCTCAGAGGCGCCGGGTTGATTCGGAACAGGTGACTACCACGATGTGTGTCTGGATTGTGGGGGAGGGGGCAGCTGAGGTATGTGGTGATGTCCTTGGCAGGTTGTAGATACAGCACTGTGTCTCTCCCCAGTTAGGAGCAAAGATGGCGTCTGACACAGGAGGCCATTCCGTGTGGGCAGAAGTCCTCTGGTCTTGCCTTGCCCAACAGTCTCTGCTACCACAGTGCTCCCCTGACAGCCCCGCCGCCACTGCTGCTAATCTGGCCGTAAGAAGATAAGCCTTGCGTCTGCAGCCGGCATGTCTCACTGAAGGGCGGGAGGGTGGATGGAAGTCCGGTCTTGTCAGGACCAGTGCAGCGTCCAAACCGATCAGTAACATCCCAAACCAGATGTCCACTGAGAGCTTGAGACGTCAGGAGTCTGCTCTGCTACCGTAGGATCGTATCCCTACATGCTAGGCATTTTTTGGGGCAAAGTGAGGTCTGATGTTAGGACATTCTAGCAGCAAGGCCACACCTACCCTCTCCCCCCCCCCCCCCGTTCATCTCGGTTTTAAGGTATCCAATGTTTGTTTTCAAATCTGAAAAATAATTAATCCATTCCACAATTTAATTTCGTAGCTCTACGAAGTTGGCTTTAGTGGAAGGGATAGTAGAAGGTCCTGATTCAACCTTGATGATGCCAAGGCAGGCAATGGTGGTGGCAAAGAAGAGGCATTTTTTTCATTTGGAAAAGTGTTATGTAGTTTACTCAGCTGTACCTTTGCACCCCTTACCAGTAGATTTATGCATATTGATGAAGTACACGGTCTGCTCTTTGTTTGTGCTGGTAACAGGCTGGGTAGGTGAGGAACGTAGATTATTCAACCAACATGGTGGAGATTAATCAAATGAGAAGAACAGTCCATATATCACAATATCTCTGAACGAGAGTCAAAATAGCAGGGGGATTACAGCTGAAAATGAGGTGAGTCCTGAGGTGAATGCATGATGTTCGTAGCAATAATAATCAATGAGGCAAATGCTTTTCTCCATTTAGATGGCAACAAGGTGGAGGAACTGGAATAGATAAAGTAAGTAAAGCATGTCGAATGTCCAGGCAGAGAAAAACAAATAGTTTAGAGACCAAAGTCAATGTTAGGGAGGCAATTAGTACAAAGTAGAAGAGTAAAAGCAAGGTATGTCTGGGTTGTGTCACCAGATAGGGGATAGATAGAATAAAGATAGTATTTGTGAACCTGCAAAGATCAGATGTATCTGCTAGTGAGTGGTACAGGGAGACATTGGAGAGTAGTGGAGTTTAAAATTCTGGCAATCAGACATTCAGGTTGATCCCCAAATATAGCACCAGGGGTGAAATGATTCAATATAATTCTGTGTATATTGTGCAGGTGAAAATATAAGCAGAAGGGGAATAGTAACTGTGAGGGACCAGAGACCCCAGAAGATACAGTCAGGTACACAATCAGGCCCCACAAGCTGAATTTGACCCTTGAGCTAGTGCCCAGGTGTGAGCAGATCAATGGTAAATGTGCTCACCTGTGTCAGTGGAGCAGTGGGTCCCGAGCAGTGCGGTGAGGCAACGACCTGACTTTGTCTCCCTCTCTGGTGCTCCCTCATCGAAGGAGCAACTATGGCATTCCAAAAGCCTGCAGATGACAAAATATAAGTAACACAATATACAAAAATGTAAGAAGCAAGATAATCAACAGGATCAGTAAAAATGAATACAAGAAAAGACAACAGAGAAAGCAAATACATTAGAAGATATCTAGGATATAGGAAATCTTACATTGAGGACGAGGAGCTAGGACATAGAGAAGGCAAAGTTCATGAAGGTTAATATTCAAGAAAGCCAGGGAAGCAAATGGAGCAAGAAATTGGTAGGGTAGACAAGCATGAAATGGTGAGTTTTCAAGAGCACTTGAAAGATTGGAGGGTGAGGAAAAGTCTGGTCAGGCGGGTAATTGAGCTGCAAAGGTGGGGAGCAGCATGGGTGAAGTCCTGATGGTGGGTGTGGGAGGTGGTTATAGTAGAGGAGGTATGGCAGAGGTCATCTGTACAGCAGAGAAGGCATGAATGGGAGTATTTCTTCATAAGGTCGGAGATGTAGGCAGGGGAGGCATTTCTTACACAGCTTTAATTAAGTGAATGCATTCTAGGGGATATTGATCCTAGCTATTGATTTGATTGTCATCATGGGGTCAGGAAGAATATTTTTTTACTGACTGTGATAATAAATTGGCCCCACGAGGTTTATTTTTTTCTTTCCCCTGGAGCATAACTTATATAAGAATAAGTATGCTATTTGTCTTTTATTAACCTTATACATGTAACAATGACACAATGTAAACTGTTACTTTATTTTTATGTTTTGGAAATGTAAACAGCAAAACTTTGTTTTCTAAAATTATGTATTTTTATTAAAAAGAATACAACAAAACAGACAGATATTACCAGGAACAGAGAATGCTTAGAGCTCTCACAATGTTAGAAAAATAACAGGATTAAGGAATGTCAACAAATTAACAAGATAAAATCAAAATACTTTAAATTACATTTAGTCAGCATGATCAGGCAAATTAGTTTGTGAGCTGTATTATATTAATCATTTAACACTTTAGGGTATAAGCATGATGCAAGTGTGAGGATTCTTACCTTCTCCTCACTCCTGTTCTGACAGCCGCGTAGCACTTCTGGGTTCGCAGAGGGGTCGATTACATGTGTAAGGTCGACCATCTGGCTAGTGTACCAGACCTGGCTTGATTACCGACCATTCTTTCTGGATCTCCTCTCTGCAGAGTGTCAGCTTTACCGATCATCTCTCCGCTTCAGCGTCTCCAAGGTACTGCCCTAGTTATTTGCTTCGCTGCCATTTCTCCTATCTCTCTCATCAAGGGACCGAACCAAGGGCCGTGACCTGCAGTCTCCTAGTAGCTAAACCCATCCCGGCTTGCAGTGGTTCTTGGAGAAGAACAGGGGGCTGTTAGACTCGGCGCCTTGCTAGGCCTGTGCCAATCTAGACTGAGTGAACTCTCCTGAGCATAATAGCAAGAAGCTGTGTGCCCTCCAAACATAGAACGTGCCAAAAATCGAATATGAAATATAGAATCGTTGCTCTCTTAAACATTGTCCCGATTCTACATGGCAACTTTGAAATTATACCAGAGGCCTCAAATGTTATGATATTTACTAAAGAGTTTCCCAGAGTTTCCTAGCTATGATGACTTTGGCAAGGGAGGTCAAGTTAAAAATATATTTGAAAATAAATTATTTAAAATTTCTCTCCAGAGAGTGCCCAACCTGACATCCCTTAAGTCATAGTGTGGGAAACCCAGGCAGAGTTGATTGAATGCAGCTCAACACCTTAATGAAATATTATTGTCCTCCTTCCATTTGTCTCTGAGGCCCTCTAGTGCATCGGATTAAACGGATGATAAAAAAGTGAGAATAGAAAACCGAGATCACCCTGCAGTACCCTGATCTTCCAAGAAGTGCCTTAATTAACTAAAGGTACGTTTGAACTGGGAACTCAAAGCATGCCTCAATTGTAAAAATCTAAAAAACTATGGCAGATGGCAGAATGATATAAGCCCCACATCCCTCCATTATCTAGTATTTTCCAACTCAATTAGTTCAGCTATGTTAGGATTAGACCCAAATGGGGTGTCTGGGACGGCCCCAGTACCTTCCAACATCTGATGTTTAATAGACTATATATTTTCTTGCTTGTCTGAAAATGGGAGCCAAGGGTTTTTTGGATTTATGACCCATGAGAAGGACCTGCAAGAGACTCAACAGCGGATTCAGCTGCTCACTAAGGAAGTGACAAAGGTTATCACCTGGTGGTTTGTCTGTCTACACAATTAGTTGATATAGTTTACTGGCATAGTAGGTTAATGTGACTGGTTCACTTATAAGTAACTTATATAAATTTATTTAAAGGAAATAGTGCAGGGTGCTTATTTATATAATTGCAAATGCACTTTTTTTTATATTGTGTATTTTTTGGTGAGGGAAATTTTTACTTCTGAGACCAGGGAAGAAACTCATTTGTTTTAACCTTGCTAGAGGAAATGCATTATTTCTGATCTATATATCTGATACACTAAGCCTTTGCTTAGAAAGGTTTTTGTGTATCTTGGTGTAAGGAAATACCTTGTTTGGGGTTTTACATCTTTTCTTGGGGAATTTTTTTTGGGAGGAAATGTGTATTCTGCAACTGTTGGAAGAAAGCATCCATGCTAATCTCATGTTCATTAGACCTTTTGTTGTGAGTGTCCAATACCCCTTAAGGGAAAAGAAGGGGTAATTAGACTTGCTGTCAGATGTCCACTGTGTCCAAAATAAGAAGCAGGAAATCACAGCAAGGTTTTAGGATATCACAGATAAGCGTAAATATTGTTACCTTTACATTGCATGTAAATGTATGTTTAGGTAAACAAATTACAAACAAAAACTGATTCTAAAAATAGCCTTTGAGGCTGTGTCTAAAACTGTATAAAAAGAGAGCCCTTGTAGACTGAAATGTATCATTCTGATGTTCCATCTGACCTGACCACTGATACCTTTAATCAGTGGAACTTTCCTTGTCAGGACACTTGAGCGAAATAAACATTACTCTCTGCTTCAAGACCCTGCTTGACAACTTCTTCAATATTGCTGTAATCCTGTGACCTACAGATTAGACCCTAAATCTAATCCATCCTCCGGCTGTTCTGAAGTTTGGATCCAGCTCCTAGTACCACCGCTCTGCCCGCTACCCAGCAGCTCTGGCCAGTGTGATAGGCCAGGGGAAATCCACCTACAGTACCCTGGTCCATAGTAAGCGATCAGGGGTACCAGCCCAAGTGTACCAGCAAGGGAGTACACTAACAGCGACAGTTACCCAGAAGAAATGTGGTTCTGGATGCCATAAAAGAGTACAGTGGTGATAACAGACTCCTCCTACTGCAACTTGAGGGCCGTATTCGGAATAATGAAATGGGACGGTGGCAAAGTAAGCCAAGCCGGTTCCCAGCAACAACAAACAGGGTGACATAGGCGGTCAATCCTGTCACAGTTAGGCAGAGCAATAAAAGATTATTAGGTTGGATGAACATCTTATCTAGGTTAATTCTCCCAGCCACTACAAGGGTAGCTTATTCCATGAATGCAATTTATTTTTAAAAAATTCAGTCACTGGATCAGCATTGTGGACCGCACAATCAGTTGCATTATTTGTGACCCTAACGTATTTGAATTTGTTGTTCCAAACCAGGAAATGACAATTATCAATTGGGTCTGGCATAATCCAGCCTAAAGGAGAGATGTTAGCTTTCAACCAGTTGATTAATTGACTATGAAATTGTTGGCATCAGCCAAGAATAATAACATGACATCCATCTATTAGCATATTCTATCCATTGAATTTCCACTGGAAGTCCATGAATGGCTGAGTTAAATGGATTAGGCATGCCAATGGCTTAATAGCAAGCACAAACAGGGCTGGAGACAATGGGCAACCCTATCTAAGGTCCCTGCCTAGCCTAAATGGGACAGTGGTGTGATCATTCATACGTTCCTGGCAGCTGGGGCTGAGTCTAAAAGCCTGACCAACCATATAAATAGCCATCATCTCCAAAAGATATGCCCATTCCACTGTTGAGTCGAAGGCCTTGGTGGCATCAAGAGACCCCACCACTGCCTTCTTCAAAGGTACATGGTTCATTTGAAGATATGTGTACAGTCGTCTAGGGTTTGTCATGGGAGACTTTCCTGGCATAAAATCTGTTTGAGCCAGATGAACCACTTGAGTTACAACACCATTAAGTCTGGATGCAAGTATTTTAATGTCGGTGACTGAGTCTGACTGCATGAGGTTCTTCTCTGGCTTGTGTATCATAATTGTTATAACCTAAGACATAGAGAGTGGGAGGCTGCCAAAATTTGATTAAATAACTGATTAAAAGCAGTCTAGGAACAAAAAATTATTTGAATGTTTTAACCACCCCCAGTGGACTGCACCATAAAATGTGGCTGCAGAAATAAGAATACACTATAATTACTTAATGAATCAGGTAGCTGGCAGTTGTTAAGGTATATACTGTATAAACCGCTGTGAGTGTGTTCATATTAGTTTGATGGATGGAAATGGTCCTAGAAGCTGTGGGTAGTGAAAAGACCAATATGAGCTTGAGACAGTTGAAACGATGATGGCCAAAGTGTGGAAGAGGTAAATAGGGAGGAAAGGCACCACTTACCTTTCCCTTATGTTACAGCCGGAGCAGTTATGGGCTGAGAGGTGACTAGGTGGAATAGGAAAATGTTCTACAGTCTAGTCTCTGGTACTAGGTGCCGCTTTGTTTCAGAAGGTGGGATTCCTGGTGAAACCGGGGGTTCGTTAGACTCCACGCCTCAGTTACTGCCAGCGCTAATCCAGTTGGGTGAAATGGAATCCACTTTATCTGCTAGAACTGTGACACCAAGTTGATGCCAGAAGAGAAGACAGAAGATAAGACAGGATAGAAGGGGAAAGAAGGGGAACAGAGTGATGTACACTGTGTGTATATATATATATATATATATATATATATACATCGATCAGCCAAAACTTTAAAAACACCTGTCTAATATTGTGTAGGTCCTCCTCATGCCACCAAAACAGCTTTGACGCATTGAGGAATGGACTCCACAAGACCTCTGAAGATGCCTTGTGGTATCTGGCACCAAGATGTTAGCAGCAATTCCTTTAAGTGCTGTAATTTGTGAGGTGGGGCCTCCTTGGCTTGGACTTGTTTTTCTAATACATCCCACAGATGCTCGACCAGATTGAGATCTGGGGAATTTGGAGGCCAAGTCAAAAGCCTGAACTCTTTGTCATGTTTCTCATGCCATTCCTGAGCAATTTTTGCAGCGTGGTAGGGAATAATATCCTGCTGAAAGAGGTCATTGCCATCAGGGAATCCCGTTATCATGAAGGAATGTACTTGGTCAGCATCAATGTTTAAGTAGGTGGTATGTGTTAAAGTAACATCCACATGAATGCCAGGACCCAAGGTTTCCCAGAAGCAAATTGTCCAGAGCATCACACTATCTGCGCCGGCTTGCGCCATTTCTTCCCCAGGTAAATAACGCACACACACCCAGCAGTCCACATGATTTCAGAGAAAATGTGATTCATCAGACCAGACCAGCTTCTTAAATTGCTCCATGGTTGAGTTCTGGCACTCACTTGCCCATTGAAGGTGATTTCTGCAGTGGACGGGGTAAGCATTGTTGAAATCGTATGATTAGATGAACGAAAGTATATTGGTTTAATATTGGTTTGCCGTGCGTATTGCGAAGCGTACGCCACGTAACACGTAGCATGATGCGATCGCACGGTAAAATACGCACGCACACACTCGCATTACAACATTTAGTTATTTATACAATTCATATTGGTTCCGTTACACTGTAGTTTATGAGCAGATAGCATTTGGTTTATTATTAGTTTATATAATATGATTATATGTACATTTTAGTGTTATTAAAGGTTTAGGTTATAGGAAAGGTGTCATGCCTGATATCATATTGAAGCCCTAATCATCAGCAGCTGTCCGGTGCAGTCGGCGAAGAGATCGCACATTGCATACTTTAGTTATTGATATTAGGGAATAAACCTTTTGTATGATGTTGGCTATGAAAGGAACAGACCCCCTGGAGAGACGATCCCCTCTTTTGGATTCCTTAGATTGAATCAGCCTATGAACTGTTTACCCTGGAACCACCCTGTGCCTGGACCTATAGAAGCAAGCTACGTCATCTCTATTGTTCACAATGAAACACTGACTGTATATATAATAGCTGCATCCCCCACCAGGGTCAGTCTACTCTGACCACAGTTATCTAACAGATACACTGTTCCATTTGGACCCATGGAAGCGCAGCGATTGCAGCGGTATGTATGTATGTAACTTTTGGTATTGGCTGTGCTGTACTGTACTTTATTATAATATAATAATGTATTGAATTGTTGACTATTTACATCTGCTAAAATAAATAACTTTGTGCTTTGAAAACATATACAATTGATTGGGCAATGCTTATTTTAAAACTATAGAATTACTTTAATAATTGGGGGCTCGTGAGTTTAGGAGTTACGTTACCGGCAGGTATGCAACGCTTACGTTATTCGGTTCCTCAACAAAGGGGGGATTGACGGACGCGTCGCATGGCAGGAAAGAACGTAATGTGTTTAAGACCTGTGGTTCACTTTGTGTTGAGAGACCGAATGTCCGTTGTTGCATAAACTGAAGGAACACTAATTGGAATCTAGGGACAAGAAAGAAAAATGTTTCTTTTTATTGTCGTTTTACGTTTTAAAGTGTATTGCATTGCTGAGCATATGTGTATTTCCTGCTGTGCGTACGCGAACTTCCGGTAGATTTGCCACGTGGTTAAACAATCGTCTTGACAGTTATTTTATGTGCATAGTAAAATTACTTGTGAAAACCTCTGAGACATTATTACTGTTGTTGGGAACTTTCAATTTTCTGCGCAGAAAAGGTGTATAGTGTGTGATTTTGTAATGTAGATACACTGTTATTATTCATTGTGCTCAGTTGCTGTCTGACGAGGCGGATTGCCCAACTGAAGGACGGTATACAGGGCAGGTATACCGAATGCGAAAACTGGGTTTTCACAAAGCGCTACCAATAGATCGCAAGGTTTGCTAATAATTAGTATTGGTAGGCAGTGCGATCTAACCGCACCGTTAGTGCGAATTGGTGAAGCAGCTAGGAGGAATTATACTGGAAAGGTAGGTTGATTGTATCAACTTGCGCTACCAGCGATAATAAACTCAGCAGATTTTTGTGGTTGAGCCAGGGTATCGAGGAGCTGATAGCCCTTGGGGCCCACAGTGATATTTCTGTATTAGGGATCCTCGCTTGGTGCGAGAAAAGCGAGTGAATGCGGCTAAAGGAAATACGTTCACCGAGCATTAGAGATCTCTAGCGGTGATTGTAGCAACAGAGTTGAAATTGTTGGGTGGAAAGAACAGAGCATTGCGGTGTGTCTGTATTCCACATAAAAGGGTATTGTTAGCCGGAAGGAACAGAGCATTGCGGTGTGTCTGTGTTCCAGGTAGAAGGTATATTGTTCAACATGGGTGCTAAGCATTCGCTAGAGATGGCCATTGTACTGCCTAGGGAAGGTCTTATTGAGTCAGCGAGATTTCTCATGTGTGAAAAATATGGT
Source organism: Mixophyes fleayi (assembly GCF_038048845.1). Lineage (NCBI taxonomy): Eukaryota > Metazoa > Chordata > Amphibia > Anura > Limnodynastidae > Mixophyes > Mixophyes fleayi. The sequence continues at coordinate 109,732,933 of NC_134403.1, forward strand.
GCATACGCAACTGTGACACGTGGGTCGAAATGACCAAAGATTGTGATAGGCCTTTTCCAACTATAGGGAGTTTTAATGCAGAGGTACTAAATACCGTAAAAGATAAAGTACGGTTGATTAAGTCAACGAAAGTGAGAAATGCACATAATCATTGTTTAAAATCGTGGCAAATGGAAGGTAACACGTGGCAGAGCAGCGAACGCACAGCGGAAGTGAGTGTAGCGAAAAACGCGTGTGTTAAGCGGAAGTAAGCGTACCAGAAACAAGCATTCCGGAAGTGTGCATTGCTAAGCGTGGCGAACTGAGCGCAAACACGCCCCCGATAAATTCGGTAGGGGCGGATAGTACAGCCAATACCAAAAATGTAAAAACTGTAACTAGTAACTTGTATGTTGTTTTAAGTAATGTTAAAAGTAATGTTTCAGGACAAAGAAGAGGGACGGTCCCACCAGCAGGGGCAGCGGCTGAAAGTGGTGAGAATAATGAAAAGGTTAACACAGGGGGAGACATCCATTGTACTGCAGCAGCAATTTCAGCAACTAGTTCAGAACATAGTCATTTGGTAGACTTACATCCTGTCTGCACTACAACAGTTCCCAATGGGAAAGCGGACAGAGATGGTGACATTCCCTTAAAACATGTAGCAAAGCATGATACATGCACTAGGTCTGAAACATTTTCAATTTTGTCTGATTTCCCTGATCCTAGGAAAGATTTGACCAAATGTCAGCAGTTTATTAGATATTATGGTAATATGTATGAGCCAACTAATAACGATTGGCGAGTATTATTGAAGACCTGTCTTCCTCTCAATACTGATATACAAAAATTCATTAAGGATTGTATGTTGGAGGAGGATGAATCATTAACTGAGGATGATAATCAGGACAATATTAGACAAATAATCACAAAGTTGGCCATATATTTTCCAGTGATAGTGGACTGGAGTAAAGTTTTTACTATCAGGCAAGAGGATAGTGAAAATGCAACAGACTATTTTTGCAGGGCTCTGATGGAGATGGTCAAATATACTGGGGTATCAGACATAAAAGATAGTGTAGATTACAGAGAGGTTGCTGTTAACGTTCTAATGGATGGACTCAGGGAAAACTTGAAAGGAAGGGTGCAAACTTCATTACCATACTGGAGAGGAAGTACTGTAAGTGTTCTCAGGGAGTCAGCTATAGGACATGATAAAAATAAACAGAAAGAGACACTAAGTAATAGGATAATGATGGTAAGTATCCCAGCACTAGAGGGACTGCACACACGATCACCAGCATACAACCCACATAACAGGAAATCCAGAATAGTGAGATGTTACTATTGTTCACAATGAAACACTGACTGTATATATAATAGCTGCATCCCCCACCAGACCTCAGTCTACTCTGACCACAGTTATCTAACAGATACACTGTTCCATTGGGACCCATGGAAGCGCAGCGATTGCAGCGGTATGTATGTATGTAACTTTTGGTATTGGCTGTGCTGTACTGTACTTTATTATAATATAATAATGTATTGAATTGTTGACTATTTACATCTGCTAAAATAAATAACTTTGTGCTTTGAAAACACATACAATTGATTGGGCAATGCTTATTTTAAAACTATAGAATTACTTTAATAGCATGGGCACTCTGACCAGCATGCGGCTATGCAGCCTCATATGCAGCAAGCTATGTTGCACTATACCATAGCCATCATTAACTTTTTCAGCAATTTTTGCTGCACTAGCTCTTCTGTGGAATTGGACCAGATGAGCTAGCCTTTGCTCTCCACATGCATTAGTGAGCCTTGGGCACCCATGACCCTGTTGCCAGTTCACTGGTTGTCCTTCCTTGGACTTTTGGTAGGCACTATCTATTATATACCAGGAACACCCCACAAGACCTACCTGTCAGGACACGGATAAAAATATGGTACCTACTTGCTGAGATAGACTCTGCTGCACCTGGAGGCCTGGAGTCTAATGCGCCCCTGGTATTCTACAGGGACCCCCACAAGGGAATTTGGGTGTCACCACAAAAGACACGGACATTGCAGATCTCCAGGGCAGGTCCCAGCAAAGTAGAGGGAGTGTAGGTGTTAAACAGTTCGAGATCAATCCGAGCTGGGCAGTGAAGTAGCAAGGGAGTTCCAGAAGGAAGGTCAAACGATGCCAAGGTCAAGCCAATCCAGACAGCGGAGTACCATGGAGGATCTAAAGAGAAGTAAAGATAAGCTCCTGTCTGAAGCCGTATCATGTACCCAAAGGAATATCCAAAAGAGCAGTCAATAAACCCGGTCAGGAAGCCAATAGGAGCAGACAAGAATGCAGTCAAATGCTGGAGTACTGGAAGAACAAAATACTCTGTTGTAACGGAACTTATCTCTCCTCGCTCCAGAGCCGGCTTCTCTGTGCGTGCGCGGAAGTTCCAGGAGGCGGGTCACATGACTCGTCTCCAGAGGCGGGTTTTTCAAGCTAGCCTCTCTACTTAAAGTTTACTGGTACAGTGTCAGTGCAACTTCTTTGCCATGTTACGTACTCCTGTGTGTTCCTATTGCCGATCTCCTGTGTACCGAATTTTGCCTGTCTGACCCTGAGCTGCCTGATCTCCTGTGTACCAAACCTTGTCTGTTTGACCAAGTGCTGCCTGGTCTCCCATCTACCGTTTTGCCTGTCTGACCAAGAGCTTCCTGATCTCCTGTTTACCGAACTTGCCTGTCTGACGATCCTCCGCCTGATCTTCCGTGTACCAGTCCCAGCTTGTTCCTGTTTATGCTGCAGCTCCAAGGTACTTCTCTCTTATATTTTCCCTGTTATTACATCCTAAGGCAGCCCAGCAGCCGTGACCTGCGAGTTCTCGCAGCAGAGCTCATCCTGACTTGCGACAGGTGTTGGTGAAAACTGGGGAACTCGTTAGACTCCGTGCCCCTGGTTTGTCAGTACCAATTGGGGTTGAAACAGGTTTCCTGAAGATTGTAACATCTGGCACCCTAATTGTGCAGTCCAGTTTTTATAGGGAATCCAGAAAGATGATTAGCCGGCGGCAGTAAAGTCACACGCCGCTGCCGGGTGAAAACTAGTGTCTCGTTGCCTAGCAACGGGAACTGAGAGGGGAAGTGACGCATCTGGTTACTCGGCAACCAGATGCAAGCCCCACAGTAGCATGCAATCATTCCTGCGCCGGAGCAGAGTGACCGGAATGTTGCCTGACAGTGCGTTTTGAAGATGCTCTGACCCAGTTGTCTAACCATCACTATTTGGCCCTTGTCAAAGTTGCCCAGATCCTTACATTTAGATAATTTTCCTGCTTCCAACACATCAACTTCAAGAACTGAGTGATATCTTGCTGCCTAATATATCCCACCACTTGATATGTGCGATTGTAACGAAATAATCATTGTTATTCACTTTACTTTTGGTTTTAATGTTGTGGCTGATCAGTGTATATTGTAATAAATAATCATATTATATCCTTCAGAGGCCCTGGTATATCTTTGCTTCTTTTGTGATTTTTTTTAAATTACTTTTTAATTTCTAAACCTATTTTGAGGGGGGGGGGGGGCACACAGGGTGCTGCTAGACTTGTTTTCGGCCTTTGCCCTGTTGCAGTGTTTTTCTGAAAGATCCAAAGTTACAATGTTATTTGAAACAAATTGTATCTATCAGCAAGGATTGTATATCAATAATATTTTAAAAACAATGAAACCAGTAATCACCACATGTAACAATAATTTTGTGGCTATGCATATTATTAGGATACTTAGTAAGTTTACTAAGCCTTCATAGCTGCTGATCAGTTTGAGTTTTGGATTGACAGCTTGCTAAGCTCTCTATCTTTTTCTAGAACTTGTTTAATCATTAAGAAAAACTAACAAACAGTGGAAATCAATGTTGATTTGGCAACACATTGGATAATAAATATTCACTGTTTAAGAAACAATTATATAGTTCATTTAGAACGTTCTAATTGTGTCTGGTTTATGAAACATAAAATAGTATTTTGTTGAATTCCACTCTCAGGTTATTCATAGTGATAAATGTGACTGATACATCTTTATACAAAACATGTCTCAGCCAATTTGCTTCTGTAGAATAGGCTATGTTCCAAGACCTGAAAATAACCTGCTTGGCTTATTAAAGCTAATCATTTGCAATAAAAACATTAAGAAAATAGCAACTTTAAGATGTACTGCCAGCTGAACCATACCATGTAGTCTAGGATGATTTCATATGTTTTGTAAGCAAACCTCCCATATGTCTGATTACTTCATTACACATTGAGGGAGAGAGGAATGCTCTTATACTACATATATCTATACACTGGGTTTTTTTTCTCCTTTTCTTTTGCTGTACAAGCTAAACATACAGTTGTAATGTGCAGCATTCAATCATATTCAGGCACACATTGCAGCGTGATCAGTAATTGATTTTCTTGTCAAATTTCTGGATATCGCAAGAAACACCAACAAAGCAGGAAGAGAGAGCAATGCAAACTGGTGCCGAAAACTGTCTAGACAGAGACAGATGGGATTACCTTCAGCCAATGTCATTCAGCCATGATGTGTAGAAAAGCCTCTCAGTTCAAGCTAAAGTCAAAATCCCAATCAAGCCTGTGTAGCTCAGTCCTATTCCCCTGGGGTTTGTTTGAGGTAATAAACCATTTATGGCCCAGAAACATTTGGAACTTTCAGGGTTCTAGTGGGTTCAAATGCGTAATCTATAATTGTATTCGTCATTGTATTCATACTGTACAAACAAATTCTGATTTGAAATGAACTGTAATCAGGACATTCACCATCCTACAACCTAGCTGAATATCTTTAACACATTCTATATACTGAAGTAACCTATGAACGGTGATAGAGGTCCTATCCATATTGTATTCCAAATTCCAAGAAGAAATATTTTAATCCATTCCCACTTGTCTCCCACATGTATTTTTTGTCGTCTGGATGGAATAATTACTTGCAACTTTTAATTTTATGACGCATGTACAATATTAATGTGTCACAGATTACTTCTCTCTCAATTCCCTTTCTATCCTCCTGCACAAACCACATCACATAAAATGTTTTATGTAAGTAAGCAGCTGCAGATCAGGGTTCATCGATGTGCACTGTGCATAATATTAAACTGCTATCTGCTTACAGTGAATCAGACTCAATGTGTATGCATTAGAACAATTTTAGAGGTGAGCTATTGTGTTGAATCATTGCACACTGGTTGACTGAGGATTTTTCATTACAGAACAATTTAAGCAAATATATGTAACCCATGCCTTTCAGTGTCCTTAAAAAAATAAATCAATGTCTAAATTTGCATCCTGCTGTGTAAATTCCTTCTACCACATGAACTCAGAATTCTAGACAGATTTAAGCCCATGTACTCACCTGCAATATTGATAATTATGGTTATGACCATCAATGTTGCAGATAAATGATTCTGAAAAAAATGAAATAGCTTACAGGTCAGTCTATTTAAAACAATAAATACAAACATTTGCATAAAATAATACAAATATATTGCATTTGTGTGCTTCTACTTCTGGAAACAGCATCTTTTCACTCAATCTAAATGTAATATGCTTCACATTGCAGCATTAAAATGTAGGTAACTTTTAAGCTTAGTTGGATTCTTACTCTCCTTCTCCCCAAGTCACTTTAAGCCTCATGTTCAGCCTGCAGACAGTACTTAGTTTCCCCTGTGCCTTTGGCGTATGGTTGTCTAATTGTGGTTGTTGGGATCATACATCCATTCTAAGCAAAGAAAAACTATATTCTGTGGAAAATTGTAGAAGATTGAAGTAGAGTAGGAAAATAGCTTTGCCAATTGAGGAGTTAAGTGCTTGGTTATTCTAGGAAAATATAGAACATATGAAAATAATACCACTACACCTCCATGGTGCATATTGTACGAAGTATTATGTCTTCTATAAGCAGTAGCAATGTAAACCTTAATGTTTATTGTAACTTACCGAGTGGGTTCAGTTAGATTGCACTACAGTATAATATTATATTGCACTAACCATGGGATGTCTTTTTATTACTATGGAATAATTACTTAGCATTACTATGTTATATTATTATTATTATTATTATTATTATTATTATTATTATTATTATTATTATTATCATTATTATTTATAATAATTAAAATGGGCAATAGGGATAACTAAGTAAGTTGAATTATATTTAGATATATTAAAAAAAATACAAAACATATGTTTTTAAAGTAAGCACTGTTCCAGTATAAAAGTAGCTTTCAAATAAAAGGCTCTTTCATATTAGACAATTCATAACCTTCAAGCCATTTATCGTACTTGACATCCCTTGTTATTTGCACACTATAATTGCGTCTGCAGTTTTTGCTTTCTTTCCACCACTTTAGTTGCTGAGTGCTGGAGACATTTGTAGTCCCATGCCTACCATCTTCTTAGGCTCGTCTCTGGCAGAAATGTATGGAAACTCCGAATGAAGCTCTCTCTTGTGATATGTGCATGCACATCCTTATGTATCCCTCTAATGACACACATGCATTCAGGAATAGGTCAATACATCTTAAATTATTCTATAAGCATCACAATGATTTTGTTCGCATATATCCCAGTGTTGCATCCACGGCAAGGTGATTGAAGCATTATCAGTGCTTAGAAAGTAGTCAACAGTTCAGTATGTGGATTGGGCTATATTTACTCATGGTACTGACTCGAAAAAAGAAGTCAGACTCAAATGCATTAGGCTGCATTCAGGGCTCACCTGTGTCAAAGTACACATACTGCGGCCCTCATGGTGCATTGTTGATATTTTTTCTGAGCTTTATTCACATCATGTTCATTTCCAATACATCATAGCTCTACAACGCTTGTGATTATGTAGCTTTGTTCTTTTACATTTCTTCCATTCTTGCTATATGCAACACAGTACACACTGACAGCAATTTGCTAACATTAATGCAAAAGTACAATCATCCCATAACCTTGGGTCACCCATCAGGCCTTGATTTTCATGGTTATAACTTAGTGGACATGTCAATAATTGACTGGGTACTATGCATTTCTGCACATGTGCTATTATACAAATGCATACTTAAATATATAACTATGGCAAAACCAACATTTTTATTATATACACGTTTTTTAAATTATCCAAATGACTTTGGTGTATCAGCATAAGAAGAAAAAGTTTCTGAAAATATACTGTTTGAGATCACAAAAGTCTTTTCTCCAGATGTCATGTCTTAGTAAATTATTCACACACAAATATTTAAATATTTATAGGATTTGAAAATATAAACATACTCTTTGTAAAGAGGTTTAACTGCCATGAAATTACTGTTATTGTATTATTTACTTATGTGTTCTGTATTTATTGCACATAGACTCATTTTTAAGTCCTACTCACACACACAGACATTTAATTGTGTCTACATAATTACAGGAAATTCAAAAGGGTTGCATATATCATTTCTTTTCTTTACATTAGCTGGGTTTGTGTAGCCAGATATCCTGGACACTGCACAATTTTTATTGTTAAATTTCCCTCTTGCTACCTCAAGCCAATTACTGTCATAGAAATATGCCTTATTACACTGTACAAGAGCCACCAGGGCATAATAGTTAAAGCATGATAGCCATTATCATTTGTTAAAACTCATTCAAATAAATGATTATTAATGACTATATACTGGCAATCACAGATGCCCTGAAGTCAATAGTTTTGTTAGAGCACAGTAAGTGAGTACCACTGTCTGTGAACAAAACAAGATTTTAAATACATTAGGACATATAATGCATATGTAAAATCATAGTGTCCCTATATAAAAGTAAAATAATGACAGTGTGAAATAAAAATCCATATTGCATGATTGAATGATATGTTATAGTCTTTATAAACAAATTGCACATTGTCAGGCTTAATAAGCCAATACAAAAGCTTAGTGCAAACATCTTCATATTTGCTGTAAGCAGCTAGCACATTTCAGCAATAACGGGTTTAGGGGCTGTATAAATTAGGGATGTGCACTGGCGACTTTTGAGGTCTTGTGTTTTGTGTTTTGGATCCGGATTTTCGTTATTTTTGAGGTTCGGATTTGTCTCGCAAAACACTTGACGAAAGGTCTCGGTTCGGATTTAAGGTTTTGGATTCGGATTTTTTTTGAAAAAAACATAAAAAGTTTAAAAATCAAGTTTTTGGGCTTATTTTCACTCCTAGGCTATTATTAACCTCAATAACATTCAATAACAAGCATTTCCACTAATTTACAGTGTATTCTGAACACCTCACAATATAGTTATTAGTCCAAAACGTTGCAACAAGGTATCTTTCTGGACTGCGTAGAGGAGTGGGTCACCACAATATATATTAAAAACCCTGAACTTTTATGATTCGCACCAATAAATGTACCTGGACTGCGTAGAGGAGTGGGTCACCACAATATATATTAAAAACCCTGAACTTTTATGATTCGCACCAATAAATGTACCTGGACTGCGTAGAGGAGTGGGTCACCACAATATCTTAAAAACCCCGAACTTTTATGAATCGCACCAATAAATGTACCTGGACTGCGTAGAGGAGTGGGTCACCACAATATCTTAAAAACCCTGAACTTTTATGAATCGCACCAATAAATGTACCTGGACTGCGTAGAGGAGTGGGTCACCACAATATCTTAAAAACCCCGAACTTTTATGAATCGCACCAATAATTGTACCTGGACTGCGTAGAGGAGTGGGTCACCACAATATATTAAAAACCCTGAACTTTTATGATTCGCACCAATAAATGTACCTGGACTGCGTAGAGGAGTGGGTCACCACAATATATATTAAAAACCCTGAACTTTTATGATTCGCACCAATAAATGTACCTGGACTGCGTAGAGGAGTGGGTCACCACAATATATTAAAAACCCTGAATTTTTATGATTCGCACCAATAATTGTACCTGGACTGCGTAGAGGAGTGGGCACTGGGCACCACAATAAAATATATAAAAAACCTTCAACAGATCTGCATTACACTACACATACGGCTGCTCCTCCATCCTCTCCATCATATACATGTTGGAGTTTTAGCGTGTGACAACCTCTTGTTTTTGATAATGTCAGTGCATTTTGAATATTTTTCAATTTGCCCCACACCACTGAATGTACTTTATCTATGATACGCAATACGCATCTATCTATCTTGACTGCGTAGTGTGGTGGCCCCGGTACACAATTTGGTACCGAGGCCACAATATAATTAAAAAACCCTCCACGTGTCAGAATTCCACCAAACAAGTATCTGGACTGCATAGTGGGGTGGCCCCGGTACCCAATTTGATACCGGGGCCACAATACCTCCTCCAAACATGGTACAGACAATTCGTCATTGAGATCCCAGACAGACAGGGTCAAAGTGTTATTGTTTGACTTTGTAAACCCAAAAAACTGTCCCTGTTGCACATAGTCGTGCAATGAAGACTGACTCTTTCATTTAAAGGCACGATCTTTCAAGTGTAGTGTTTGTAAGTCTAAGTCATATTATACTTTTGGTAAAATTGGTTTATTTTGTTCCTCTTTATGGTAATTAGTAATAGAATTAAAGTATGAAATAGAGTGGTATAGAGTTGTAGTGTGGTATAGATAGAGTGGTCCACACAATATAATAATAAAACCCTCAACTGGTCTGAATTCCACCAAACAAGTATCTGGACTACGTAGTGTGGTGGCCCCGGTACACAATTTGGTACCGAGGCCACAATATAATTAAAAAATTGGGCATCAACTGTCACCGTTGTTTAATATCTGATACACCTAAATATGGACTGCACAGTGGAGTGGCCCCGGTAGTAAATTTGGTGCCGGGGCCACAATACCTCCTCCAACTTCCAAGTGTAGTGTTTATAAAGACAGACAGCGTCGAAGTGTTATTAGTTGACTTTCTTAACCCTAAAATTGTCCCTGTTGCAAATATTCGTGCAATGGACAGTTACTTTTTTATTGAAAGACTCAAGCTGTCAAGTGTAGTGTTTATAAAATATAAACAACAATACAGTAGTTTTAGAGCACGTCAATACCTCTTGTTTTAAATTATGACACGGCATTTTACTTTTGGTTTAATTTCTTGTATTTTTTTAAATTTGGTTTTACTTTTTGAACATGGCAAACGACTGTTGATTGGTCATATAATGCAAAAAAAAAAGGTCCAAGATGGAATTGTCCTTGGGCCCTCACACCCACCCTTATGTTGTTTAAATAGGACATGCACACTTTAACAAACCAATCATTTCAGCAACAGGGCCTACCAAACAACTTTGGCTGAAATGATTGGTTTGTTTGGGCCCCCACACCAAAAAAGCTATTCATCTCTCCCTGTACAGACTAAACAGGCTCTACTGAGGCAAGATGTCGTCCTCATCCTCAACCTCTGATTCCTCTCCCCCTACAGTGTGTACTTCCTCCTCATCACACATTATCAATTCGTCCCCGCTGGACTCCACAACCACAGGTCCCTCTGTAGTATCTGGAGGGCAGTGCTGTACTTCATTGAGGAATTGATTATTCATTTTTATAAACATCATTTTTTCAACGTTATGAGGAAGCAACCTCCTTCGCCGCTCACTGACCAGGTTCCCCGCTGCACTAAAAACTCTTTCCGAGTACACACTGGAGGGGGGACAACTCAAGTAAAATAGAGCCAGTTTGTACAGGGGCTTCCAAACTGCCTTTTTTTCCTGCCAGTAACAATATGGACTGTCTGACATGTCTACTTGGATGGTGTCAGCAAAGTAATCATCCACAATTTTTTCTATTGTGACAGCATCCAATGCAGCGAGAGTAGACATGTCTGCAATGGTTGGCAGGTCCTTCAGTCCGGACCAGATGTTATCAGCATCCCCGCCAGTGCCTCTTTTGGGAAAACTGAGCTTTTTCCTCGCAGCCATAGATGTGGAAGAAAATGAGGGTGGAGCTGTTGGCATGTCACGGTCCTCTTCAGAGGACAATCTCCTGACCAGCAGGTCTTTGCACCGCTGTAGACTTGTGTCCGCCGGAAACAGAGACACAACATACGCTTTAAACCGAGGATCGAGCACGGTGGCCAGAATGTATTCCTCTGACTTTAAAAGAGTGACCACCCTCGGATCCTGGCAAAGCGTACGAAGGGCTACATCCACAAGAGCTACATGCTTGGTGTAATCGCAATGGCTTACCAGCTCCTCCCTCACTTTCTCCAGCTGCTTCTGCAACAGCCTGATCAGGGGAATGACCTGACTCAAGCTGGCAGTGTCGGAACTGACTTCTCGTGTGGCAAGTTCAAATGGCTGCAGAACCTTGCACAACACGGAAATCAGTCTCCACTGCGCTTGACTGAGGCGCATCCCCACTCCTTTGCCTATGTCGTAGGTGGCTGTGTAGGCCTGAATGGCCTTTTGCTGCTCCTCCATCCTCTGCAGCATATAGAGGGTGGAGTTCCAGCGCGTCACAACCTCTTGTTTGAGGTGATGGCAGGGCAGGTTCATGCTTTTTTGATGTGCCTCTAGTCTGCGGTAGGCACTGGCTGAATGCCGAAAGTGTCCAGCAATTTTGCGCGCCACCGCAAGCATCTCCTGCACACCCCTGTCACTCTTGAGGTAATGCTGCACCACCAAATTAATGGTGTGGGCAAAACATGGGACGTGCTGGAAATTGCCCATATTTAATGCCCGCACAATGTTACTGGCATTGTCTGACACCACAAATCCCCATGAGAGTCTAAGTGGGGTAAGCCACTGGGAGATAATTTCCCTCATTTTCTCTAATATGTTGTCAGCGTTGTGCCTCTTATTAAAGCCTGTAATGCACAATGTTGCCTGCCTTTGCATGAGCAGCCATTTTGTAGATGCTGCTACTGATGCAGCTGTTGCTGTTGCTGCGGAAGGGGATGCATCTACCCAGTGGGCTGTCACAGTCATATAGTCCTTCGTTTGCCCAGAACCACTTGTCCACATGTCCGTGGTTAAGTGGACAGTGGGTACAACCGCATTTTTAAGAGCACTGAGGACACTTGATCGTACTTCTCTGTACATTTTTGGTATCGCCTGCCTAGTGAAGTGGAATCTCGAGGGGATTTGGTACCGGGGACACAATACCTCCATCAACCCTCTAAATCCCACTCCACTGATGGCGGACACCGGGCGCACGTCTAACACCAACATTGCAGTTACAGCCGCAGTTATACGCTTTGCAATAGGGTGACTACTATCGTATTTTGTGGTCATGGCAAACGACTGTTGGACGGTCAATTGTTTTGTGAAAGACTTAGCGGTCTTACGACTTCCCCTCTGGGAAGATGACCGACTAACAGCAGCAACAGCAGCAGTGGCAGTAGTAGGCGTACCGCTGCAGGATTCCTCGGATGAATCCCGTATTGAGGAGGACTCAGTCTGGCTGCTGACTTGGGCTGCAGGACTGAATCTGATGGAGATTGTGGAGGAAGTTGACGAGGAGGGTGTTGCTGGTGTGTATCCAACTGGACCACGGGATTTAGGTGTCCCTGTACCGATGAGGGTCCTAGCCCCAGTTCCTGAACTAACCACTGAACTATGATAGTTATTCAGGTGACGTATAAGGGAGGATGTTCCTAGGTGGGCAAGATCCTTACCCCTGCTTATTTGAGCTTTACATAAGCTACATATGGCCATACATTGGTTGTCTGGATTTGGATAAAAATAACTCCAGACCGAAGAGGTGCATTTTTTGGTCTTCTGACCAGGCATGACGATGGGCTTTTTCATCCCATGGACATCAGCTGTTTCCCCCCCTGGTGCCTCATTTACAATAACCACATCACCATCCTCATCATCAAGTTCCTCCACAGCGCCAGCTACATCATCAATAGCCTCCTCCCGAGCCACCTCTTCCCGTACAGTGATGGGAAGGTCAGGCTTGACAACCACCAACACCCTTGGACTCGCCTTGGGGATTTGTGATAATTTCTCTTTAGAAGGCAGAGTTGTTTGCTGTTTTGTTGCTGACAGCATAACTCTCTTCAATTTTTTGTAGGGGGGGGGAGGAGGAGGAGGGCTAAGATCCGTGGGTGAAGCTGAACCACTAGTCATGAACACGGGCCAGGGCCTAAGCCGTTCCTTGCCACTCCGTGTCGTAAATGGCATATTGGCAACTTTACGTTTCTCCTCAGATGATTTAAAGTTTCTCTTTTTGCTACTTTTTCTTAACTTGGGCTTTTTGGATTTTACATGCCCGGTACTACGAGATTGGGCATCGGGCTTGGAAGACGACGTTGATGGCATTTCATCGTCTATGTCATGACTAGTGGCAGCAGCTTCAGCATTAGGAGGAAGTGGGTCTTGATCTTTCCCTACTTTATCCTCCAAATTTTTGGTCTCCATTATATGTAGCACAAGATACTGCAGAATGTGTGAACTTGGTAATATTGCAGTACCAATGGACTTATACTGCTGGATTGGTTTTGCAAATTTGGTTATAATTATTATATATTTTTTTTTTTTTTAATTTTTTATTTTTTTTTACTTTTTTTTTATTTTTAAAAAACTTGGGAATAGTGGGGAAAAAACTATGCCCTTAGAAGCACAGAGCACAGGACACAGCACCACTGGACTGAACAGGACACGGCACAGGACCCAGCAGCACTACGGAACTCAGCAGGACAGAGCACAGGACACAGCACCACTGGACTGATACTGCAGAATGTGTGAACTTGGTAATATTGCAGTACCAATGGACTTATAATGCTGGATTGGTTTTGCAAATTTGGTTATAATTATTATATATATTTTTTTTTTTTTAAATATTTTATTTTTTTTTACTTTTTTTTTATTTTTTAAAAACTTGGGAATAATGGGGAAATAACTATGCCCTTAGAAGCACAGAGCACAGGACACAGCACCACTGGACTGAACAGGACACGGCACAGGACCCAGCAGCACTACGGAACTCAGCAGGACAGAGCACAGGACACAGCACCACTGGACTGATACTGCAGAATGTGTGAACTTGGTAATATTGCAGTACCAATGGACTTATACTGCTGGATTGGTTTTGCAAATTTGGTTATAATTATTATATATATTTTTTTTTTTTTAAATATTTTATTTTTTTTTACTTTTTTTTTATTTTTTAAAAACTTGGGAATAATGGGGAAATAACTATGCCCTTAGAAGCACAGAGCACAGGACACAGCACCACTGGACTGAACAGGACACGGCACAGGACCCAGCAGCACTACGGAACTCAGCAGGACAGAGCACAGGACACAGCACCACTGGACTGATACTGCAGAATGTGTGAACTTGGTAATATTGCAGTACCAATGGACTTATACTGCTGGATTGGTTTTGCAAATTTGGTTATAATTATTATATATTTTTTTTTTTTTTTAAATTTTTTATTTTTTTTTACTTTTTTTTTATTTTTTAAAAACTTGGGAATAATGGGGAAATAACTATGCCCTTAGAAGCACAGAGCACAGGACACAGCACCACTGGACTGAACAGGACACAGCACAGGACCCAGCAGCACCACTGACCTCAGAAGGACAGAGCACAGCACACAGCACCACTGGACTGATACTGCAGAACACAGCACAGCACAGCACAGCACAGCACAGCACAGCACTGCACTGCACTGCACTGCACAGCACAGCACAGCACAGCACTAAACAGCACAGAACTAAACAGCACAGAACTAAACAGCACAGAACTAAACAGCACAGAACTAAACAGCACAGAGGACCACCTAACACACCCTCCCTCTACCCTGATCAATGCCCGAGTGAAGATGGCGGCGACTAGCGGGGAATTTATAGGATCCGAGTATCGCGAGATCCGACAACGGGATTATGAGTCAGAGCCTCAGTTTCACTTTTGAATTTGGCGCCAATACCCGGATCTGTCTCGGATCCGACTCGGATCCGCAACGTTCGGGTGGGCTCGGATTTCATAAATCCGAGTGCGCTCATCCCTAGTATAAATATGCTAAATATCCTAAGCACTTCTTTTTGAAGTGCCCATAATGTTAAATTTCATCACTGATTGTGGCATTTCTCAGACTGCTTTGTGAATATTTAGCAAAAACGATAATTGCTATATTCACCTTGTCTATTTTTAGCTCATTAAGGCATTTTAGCACTATTCATAATTTATCAACACAAAAAATAAACATTGCAAATGGGTTGCTCTTTACATTACATTACATTTCCCTGCACATGTATATATTTTGGAATAATGTATAAGAAGCACTACTACAGGAATAAATCATGGATTTATAGGCATCCTCATTCATCCTGAATTTTTATTTAAGAGCAAAGCAAAGGAGCAAAATTGCACCTTGGCAAAACCATGTTACATTTGAGGGGGAGGTAATTTGAAAATGTAGGGACAGATTTATAGTTGGCATATGGCATGTCATAGATCAACTCTCAATGCAGTGTAAAAAAAATTGTGTATTAAATTAAAAAATAGCCAGTACTTTTCTTGTGTGCACAAAAATAAGTCAATTTGTACTTAAAATCAGGCCCAGAGTGTTCATCTATATCTATATAAAATGTCTAAAGTACATTCCAGGACATTTCAAATGCCTCCATTACTCAGTTTGTAAGCCAGGCTGAAAACTGCGTGATCTGCCACTTTCATATTGTGTACCCGTTCTCTTGCAGAAGATCTACCTGCCTCTAAGCACAAAATAATGCAACTGGCATACAGCTGTAAACATTATTAGCGGATAACTGATCAGTAAATAAAAAGAGAACAGAATCCAAAGGTAATAAGAGCTTATACTGAGAAGGACAGTACAGAGCTGGCTATCATAGAGAAAAGGGGCATATTTAAATCGGATAGTCACTGACGTAGAAGTTGATAACATAAATTGATGTTAACATAAATTGATGTAAACACAAGCAGGATGCAGAAACAACAAATTATATTGGACAAGACACAGGCAAGATAACACTAGGACCGGGAAGGGAAAGAACCTGATTCCAAAACCCCTATAAAATAGTTTTAGCGTGCTCTTTGTCCTAAAATGTCCACCTTTCCTTTGGGATCTCTGATGCAACCAGGACTTAAATTGCATGAAGAGCTTTTGAACTACAACAGGACAAGCTGGGTGTTTCAAAAGCAGAACTCCCAAAAGCTTTAATACATTTTCTCTTATATTCGGGAAGGTGTGTTTTTTAATTATCAGGAACAGGGGCATAAGGGCATAAAGTAATCCCGAAGGTGTAGGCGTCAGAACAGAGGGGACCAAAAGTACGCCAACTGTGCTTGACTTTGGTCACACAGCAGCATTGTGTAGATTCTCTTGAAGCACAAAGAAGGTAGGGTCCCAAAATCCCATTTGCATCTTTTTATGAACACGAATGTCAACCAGAATCCAGACTAACTCATAGATGACCAGGATTGGGGCAAAGGCAGTAACCACTGGCATCCACCCGAATGCTTAGATCATAGGCATTGTGGCAAATGGGAAAACCACCGAAATTGAGTCTGAGATAGTGTAGAGACCACTGTAGTCAATATAACCAATGGGTAAATCCTCAGTTTCCAAGGTTGTAGGGGGACCAATGGTACCTCATGAGAGGAGGGTCTATCATTGGGGACAGCAGCTCATAATCCCCTGATTTCAATGTGACACCTTTTAGCTGATAAATTTAATTTTAAACAAAGAAAGTGCTGGTACTAGTGCCACAACTCATACAATCACCAGGGGCCTGATTCATTAAGGATCTTAAATGAAGAGGTATTTTATTTCAGTCTCCTGGACAAAACCCTGTTACAATACAAGGGCTGCAATCTAGTTTTCTGCTTTGCACACAAGTTAACTACTGACTGTTTTTTCATGTAGCACACAAATATCAACTTTAAATTTCAGTGTACAAATAAGCTATCAAGTATTTGTGTGCTACATGAAAAATCAGTCAGTATTTAACTTATGTGCAAAACAGAAAACTAGTTTGCACCCCTTGCATTGTAACATGGTTTTGTCCAGGAGACTGAAATAAGATACCTCTTCATTTAAGATCCTTAATGAATCAGGCCCCAGGTCTCTTGATGAGCTTATAGTTAGGTTGAAAAAAAACAAAAAAACATAAATATGTCATCCGTTTTATGTTGTGGGGGTGGTAGTGCGGGACAAGAGTTGACTAATAAAAAAACTTTCTTAGTCCACCATGGCAAATAAAACCCCTCAGTATCAAAATAAAAACTCTGGCTTTGGCAAGCTTCAAGGCTGGTAGCCAAAAAGCTGCCTTCTATGATGAGTTCCAGCAAGTATTGTTGGAGAGAGGCGTTTGCTATATGTTTTATGAGTGTCCTTTATTGTCATAATTATCATTATTTTTAAAAATCATATTCTTTTTTTTCATATTCCCTAACATAATATATAAGATACGGTTTCCTGTAATAGTAGTACTAAATCCATAGATCACAGTTAAATAAGGACAATAACTCATTAGTGATCTTGGAATGTCATGGAAAGATTCTAATTTACTTAATGATAGGAGTTTTTTTTAACATGAATATTTTTTATAAAGTTTTCAAAACCATATATGTGGTGATACAGAAATTAAAAAAACGTAAGTCACTGGGTGGGGGTGGGGGACAGTTGCTCAAGCAGGATTATACAATGAAATACAATCACATCAGTACCAAGTGATATAACGAGAAAAACAAACAGCAGTACACTGTTACTTTTGCAAACACTAAGGGGGGAACTAATGTAGCGTGTCCATGGGAGCAGTGAAGTAGAGCATGTCAATTGGGTTGAGGGGATTCAATTAGGGCCGCAGATGAAGGAGCAGGAGAAGAGGTGGATGCTCCTTGACCTCCTCCCACACCGTCCTCAGTATACTCATGCCACCGAAACCATTTCATAATAAGAGCTGATGCAGACGTGGGACAGGGCATGTCATTTGTCTCCATATCAAAGCTAAAGTGAATCTTTGAGAAAATTCGGGATATTAGACTTCCAGCTTTGGGCTATTTCGGCCCTAGTCGCTATTAGAAATTGCCCCAAATATATCTATAGTGTTTAGGATCAGAGGTTGGATAGATGTTAAGGAGTGCTAGGATAGGGTCCGGGGCAAGAGTACTGTTCAATACAGCTGATATTAAGTAAAAAATCTTGCCCTAAAGCAGTTTGATTATGGGGCGCGTCCAAAAAACATGAAAGACGTCAGCCATCTTTGTACATTGGCACCAGCAAAATTTCTATTGGGATGACCAAATAGTATGCAACCTGTCTGGGGTAATGTACAGCTGGTTGAGAAGTTTGACTTGCAAGGCAGTGTGATTGATAGATTTAGATATACAATGGGAGGCAGAATAAATGATTTCCCATTGTTGTGAAATATAGGGCAGTTGAAGGTCGGACTTCCAGCATAATTGGGCCGTGACCTTATTGGAGGGGACCAGGGAGTGGAGGTATTGATATCAAAACGTTATCTGTTATTGGATTCCTTTGTTAATCTAATATTTGAGCTGGGGTAGGAGGGATAGAAAGTTAGAGGTCCTTCAGGTTGTTGCAACCCAATGTCAGATTTGCAGATATTTATTTCTCTCAGCGGAGGGAATATGGAAGCAGGTCTGGAGGAGATTGAAGGGGAGGAGAAGGTTCTAGGGAAACAAATCCATAAGGGAGACCAACCTTCTGTCTCGCCATATAGAGAAAGTCAAGTCTGGTATAAGGCGAGATAAAGCTTGTAGGGATAGGTTTGCGAGTAGGAAGTGTGAGGTCTATGTGAAACTTTATAAGCCTACTTCCCCAGACCTCCATGGAATCTGAAATGGAAAGCAAACTGCGGGTGGATGGGGGCAGGCAGAGATAGGAGAATTTTTGCACTTTCCTGACTTGACCAATCGACGCAATACTTTGGTTACACATTAAATGAGTTTTATTACTTAGTCTTTAGTATTTTTTTTTATAATTACAACAAAAACAGGAAAAAATAGATTACTTCATGATTTCTATCACACAGTTAGTACCACCCCAAAAAGATGTGATAACATTTAATCAGCTAGATTTCGCAAAAATAGTAAGATAATTGTCTCTTTTTTCTCATGGTCTGGCACAATTAGACCGAGCAATAAAATAATTTATATACACTTTTTTCTGTACTGATGGTATATTACTACTGTATGTCAGGGCCATCTTAACAACATCATGGGCCCCCGGGCAAAGAAGTGCACCAGGGCCCATATATATATATATATATATATATATATATATATATATATATACACATATATGTAAAAAAAAATAATAGGTGATTATATATATATATATGTATACTGTAGTATAATCAGGGGAAAAGGTGAACAGCAGCAGTAAACCACACGAGTCCAGACGTTTCAGGATAATAGCCACAGCTAGTTTATTCACCAGCTTGCAAATAAAACAAGACATAAATAAAATCCTAGCCGTCTGGCTATTAGCAGATACATCTTAGCAAGACCCTCTCTCTCTCTGGTGTTGGACCTTGTGCTAAACACACAGTCAATATATTATTGCTCACCACAGCACAGTGTCTCAGGAGGCAACTCACCTCCTTCCCAGGTATGAGACACTGATTGCCTACTCTAGCTGGCTTTTCACAGGCACCTCACAGGTACATCTCCTGATCAGTCTCTTTAGAGACTGGCAGACCAGAAGACCCGGACTGGGCCTTATGTATGGAGCCCACCCTTCTCTTTCTCCATACATAACAACAGGGACCCTTACCATGATTTGTTATCACATGGAGACACTCTGTGGGAAGCTTTTCCTTAACATCAACACCTTCTCCCTGGTGTTTTAATGTACACAATGCTGGTAGCTGGACACATGCCTCTGTCATTTAGCCTCCTTCCAGTGGCTCTGTCACAATACTTAGACATATTGATTAATATTGTTTTACTGTGTGATTGCAATCAGTATGCCACGTGTACGTGTCATGGCGCGATCGCACGATAAAACACGCACGCATACACTCACACTTTCACATTCATTTATTTATATATTTCATATTTATAATGGTTCCATTCCACAGTCGTTTATGAGCAGATGTTATTTGGTTTATATTTATATATTATAAGAGTATATGTACACTTTAGTGATATTTTAAGTTCTGGTCACGGGGAAGCATGTCATGTTTGGTATCATTCTAACCCCCTATTTATCCGCAGTTTTCTGGTTCATTCGCCGAAAGGATCGCACATTGCATGCGCTAGTTATTGATGATAGGGAATAAATGATTAGAATGATATTGTCTGTGTAGTGCTAATAGACCAGTTTGAACCAGTTTGTGGGAAAACTAAGTATGCATCATCTGGAGAGTTGACCCCCACCCTTGGAATGTTGACCCCCACCCTTGGAGGGGGTTGTTTGAACATGACCTATGGACTGCTTTGCACAGGACCCTCCTGAAGCCTGGAACTATTGAAGCAAGCCACATCAACTGTATTGATTTCACTGTATCACTAAGTGTATATATACAGCTCCCTGGGACCAGCTAAACAGTCATCTCTGACCACAGTTTTCTGAACTGAAGTACTGTAGCTGGTACAGCTGAGCGCAGAGGGTGCGGCGTATGAATGTATCTATGATATATCAGCTGTACTGTACTTTACTTATTTATTGAACTGCTAAACTTTTGCTAAATAAATTGCTTGAGCTTTGGAACCACATAATTCGCTTAGACAATGCTTATTAAAAACCGTTGAAATTACTTTAATACATATATAACACTTTTTTTTTTACATGTGCTCACTCAGTGTCCTTTCAGCTAGAGAATCATATCCCCCTTAACTTACCTTTCTTGTTCTCCGAGTCCGATCCCCTTCTCTTCTTCGTCGCTGTTGCTGTTCCACGCTCCTCCGTGCTGCGCTCCTCCATGCTGTTCTCGCAGTGAATGTCGGTGAAGTCATCACGCCCGACATTCACTACGAGCGCAGCACTGAAGAGAGTACCAGGGAGAGAGCCGCATCACCACCTGAACGGTCAAAGGTAAGTTTTGTTTTTGTTTTTTTTACAGGAGTCCTGCGTTGGGCCCCCTTGTCCGCTGGGCCACCGGACACCTGCCCATCATGGCCAGTCGGAAAGACGGCCCTGCTTTATGTAGATACAAAGCCCCTATGCACAAAAATGAGTGCATAAGCAGAAAGAGTGGATACACCTGTGGGTAGAAGGACAAATATATTCTGTGACACTTAATTTGTTGGTTTGGCGCCACATTAATTCTATATGACATTAATGTATATTTAGAGTTTGATGTACGGCACTTATTGTGGTGTAGATATATGCATTCTCATACTGTACATTCATTCATACCAAGTGTCTTTATCTCTATTTGTGCACATCTTAGACTTGTAGGCCCTTACATCTGGACATACTAGGGGCAAGCATAAGATGATTACAGTAAAGGCAAATGTAGCACGCATCCTCAGATACGTTTCTAAAGAGACATATACTATTGTATTGTACTGGAATCCTGATCTAAAGATGCATGATGAAGATGATCATCACCAACAGCACTATCTCTCCGCATCTGATATAGCCATTTAGTCAGAATAATTATTTATAATTTCTGTTTGGACTACTGCAAGAAAGAAGATCCCCATTTGATCTATAAAGAGGTAGACAACACATGTGAGATGTCTTTAATTAATTACATTTTACATGAAAAATGCGACTTTCACATTTATTAATAACACTGCCAAAATTTAAATGCAAATTACAGGGGATTAATAACTTAACCTTTATATTATAGTTTTTTTAAACCAGCATAAGTTACGTACTTTACCAGAGTAATCTACATTACTACAATTACGTAATAAACCTGAAAATGCAAAAATGAACCATGAATTATTTGGGCTCATAGTAAGTAGAACCCAAATTGCGTTATTGGCATATAATATGCTTTTTTACATCTGAGCATGCGCACAAACCACTAGTTTTGAGAAATCATTTTCTTGCAGAGCAGTAAAAAAATGTATTATATGCCAAAAACACACTTATTTATACACAGCTTGAGAATGAGAATCAGAGGGACCTCACACTGTTTGTCTCCCTGATTTTCTTCCGACCAGCACTAGTCTGGCAGCACTAGGGTTAATATGACTGGAAAGGGGGGCACTCTTTTTAAATTATTTTTTAATTTACTGTTATCACTTGTTAACACTGTTTACTGCTGGCAGGTCCAGTGGCTGTATAGCATTGCTGTAATAATGCCAGCATTGTGACTGTCAGCAATCACAATGTCAGTATTTTATCCGTGTCAGAAATTTACATATTTCCGTCTGTATTTGTACTGTCGGAAATATGACTACCACCGGTTATCTCATATAAGTAATCTTGTCCTACAAAACAGACTTTTTAGCACATGGGAGGAAAAGTAATTGCCTTCATGCAATAGTCTTTACTCAGCAAAGGAATCCACTCCGGTCCCTCCATTAGAAGGTGCAATTTTTTTCACCCATGCAGAGGTTGACATCTAAAAACAGGTGTAGTTGTACAAAACTAATAATATGATATCACAAATCACCATTTGCACAAACTTTTGCACCATAAATAAGACTTAGTTGGAGATTTACTAAAATGCATATTTTTAAGCGGTTTTATGTGTGGTTTTAAACTGTGAGATTTACCATAGGCAAAACAGCAAATGTTTTCAAAGCACCAGTTCCCCATTTTTACCAATCCATTTTTTAATGGGTAAAATGCAAATTATGCAATGTATGAAGATGCAGTTTGAAAAACTGCACAAAAAAAACACCAGAAAAAAGGCAGACATTTTAGACCTGGTTCTGATAGATGAGATTGCTCAAGCCTTTTAGAACAGAAGAGAGACAACGCTGACTTATTATTTTTATGGGGCAATATTTATTTCTTTTTGTAATTCATGCTATTTGCAGCAGGAAAGTAGCGAGTAACAAAAATACACTTTAACATATACAATATAATTCAAACCACATAGCGTGCACATTTATAAACGTGATAAGTGAACAATTAAAATCCAAGGGTACAGAATTGTAGGACTAAAAATAAGTGAGCAGCTGGATAAGTGTGGATAGCAAGTGCATGTTAACAGAACAAAGACCTAAAAGCCCGAAACAAACAGCTATCTCTTCTGGATTTTCTCACATTATTTGTGTGTTTGGGATTTTTGTGTTAACAAAAAAAAAGAATTAAAAAAAATGGATGAAAAAGTGAGGTAAAGGGAATTGGGGTTACTATGAGAAGCATAAACACTCTAAATTCTAGATATTAATGGGGGTAGTTGTTAAATTAGAAAAATATGAGGGTGCAGAAAAACATTCCAAGAAAACAGACCTTACAAGATGATTATTTTATATTTCCTGCTATGTTTGCAATATTAAGTGAATACAAGGTTTAGGGAAAGTTTTAAATGAGTCATAAAATAGGCTTGAAATGTATTTCATAGATGCAATGTACCAAATTCTATTTATAACCGCTTCAATGGCAGACTGTGCCCCCCTCCCCCACCACTCTTTGGCCACTTGAAATGCGACTGTGTTGTGTATATGATGGATCAGTGTGCAGACTTACTAGTTAAATTAACCTGTTTACATAACAGTATAGTCAATGCATCATGAGGGAGTTGGACATTGGTAATTTGGTTGATTAGGAACAATACATCATTCTAAAAGCTAGTAATTAGTGTTCATCCCACTATATGTGTAAATATGTACTTAGTTATCCAAGTTTCTCCAACATAAATTGTATGATTGGGGTAGATACTGTGTATTTTAGATGGAATCATATATTATCTATACCATCATATACCTGGTATAGATGTTATACACATTTTCTTTGATGGCAATGCTAATTAATGATTCGGCTAGATGCTGGCCAATGAGCAATCGTCTTTCCTGATCCAAAGGAGTTATAGGCAGTACTCAAAGCGGGGGTGTATACAGTGGTATGTCGTACCGCCACTTCTTCTACTGCCTCATTTTTTTGCTTGTATATATTTGCTTAATATATCAGGCCCAATATGTTTTCGTGTGATGTAAGCATATGCGATGTTAATAATCTAAATATTGCATGTATGTGACATGAAAGATCTTAAATTATGTGAACTAATCAAGAAGACTGCTCATGACTACGATCATCAAGTTGTATCATTTGAACTGCTTAATACTTTAAATCAATTATGTGGCTTATGCTGAGTGTGAACACATTTGTATAGAAAAATGCAGATGTAAAATGCATTCCCAAAACAACGCAAATGCGCAGTTGCAATATATGCAACATATGCAAAGGTTGCATGAACTGCAAGCTGTGTGTAGCTATATTATTGTACCATTTGAGCCAGGTTTATGTCAGGCATACATCAGATACACTTACACCCAATTTTAAAACTTTTGTTTTGACAGTGAAAAACGCATTCAGTCATAGGTCGGAATTAAAAAAAACAACAACTCTCGAATATAGTAGGTAAAACTCTCCTCGTGAATTAAACATAAAAACAAAATCTAGGTAATATATACGTCACAGAATTATATAATATAGGCACGATCATTTAAGAAACCACCTATCTTCTTTAGAGGTGATACTGCAGTCAACCAATCAGAAGTGACTAGGTAGTACTGGTGACCATCATTATCACCTTACTTAAGTACTCTTAACCCAATCCACTTTTCATTTTCACTAAAACAACTATTTTCTCCAATGACTCCATTGTCCTGTCCTAATCAGGCTGCCGGTTTCTATAACAAAATGCTCGCTTCAGCTTTTGACAATGCAACTCCAGTGACTACATATAGTCTCCGACGATCCAAACCCGAACCATGGCACAGCAAACATACCCGCTACCTGAAAGAGTGCTCCCGCCCTGCAGAGCGCCACTATAAATTCATCCTTTCATGTTACAGCACTGCCCTTTCAATTGCCAAGCAAATAGTCTTCAAATCTCTAATATCCACCCAGTCTTCTAACCCATATCGCCTCTTTGCCAGGTTCAACACACTTTTCTACCCACCTCCCCTTCCTCCCTCACAGCCCATGATTTTGCTACCTATTTCAAAGACAAAATTTACATCATTCAATAAGATATCTCCTCATGCCAAGTTCCACTCCACCCAGTCTACCTACCTTTAGCTACACTCCCCAATCCACCCTTAATTCATTCTCTCTAGTAACTGAAGACAAATTCTCTGCACTCCTCTCATCATCTCATACTACAGCCTGTCCCCTCGACCCTATTCCCTCCCAACTTCTCCGCTTCCTCTCCTCTACTGCCCACTTCTATCTGAACTCTTCAACTTGTCTCTCTCCACTGGCACATTTCCATCCTCCTTTAAACATACGCTCATTTCACCGATTCTAAAGAAACCATCTCTCGATCCAGCCTCCTTCTCCAACTACCTCCCTTTTTATTTCGTCCCCTTTGCCACCAAACTACTTGAGCGGTTAGTGTACAAATGCCTGTCTCACTTTCCCTCCTCTTATTCCATTCTCAACTCTCTACAATCAGGCTTCTGCCCCCAACATTCCACTGAAACTGTTCTCACAAAAGTTATGTACTTACTGCAAAGTATAAGGGTCATTGCTCCTTGCTCATTCTTCTGGACCCCTCTGAACATTAACAACAGAACAAGGTAGTGTAAGTCTTCAGTAAAAATGATAGAGAATGATCGTAGTGTTGAAACCATCTCTATAATTCAACTTGTTTCCACAGTCATCGTCTAAATAGGAGGTTTACTGGCATAAGTTTTCTACAGTGAGGTCTTTAAAGATCCAAGTCTCAAAAGAGTCTTGAAGGACAGGAAAACAGAATATCTGCTAATGTTAGGGAAATAACATTATTTTCTTTACAAAATCAGCAGAATACTGTATTTTAGAGTTTATACATATGATTCCAGGTCAAGAGCTGATAAAACTGATAGTTTATTCTAACAGGTGATCTCTATATCCTGGACTCAGGAAAAGTATGCAAAGTGGCAGCTACGCTTTCTTTTCAAATTATCTTCAGCCATTATAGATTAGTTGCATTGTTTTAGCAGCTAAGTGTGCAGAAAGCATAGCAACAAATAATCTGGTTTTCATGCAGTATCACCTTTTTCCATTTTGTATGGGAATTCTTGGTATTCCCCTTTGTTGTCTGCTTTCATTTGGGTTTCAGAAAAATGTAAATGAGTACTTTTAATTTTATTTTCTTTACATTAATATTGCAACAGACTCAATTTTTCTGACTTTTTGATTCTTGGTTAAATGTAATCCTAGCATCACATGTCATGTTGCATTTAAATATAAAATGTGTTTTTAACCACAGCAACAAATCAGAAATGAGCTTTTATCTGTCTAATGCAAATTTAGACAATGGAAGAAAGTGATTATTAGCTATATTCAATGCAAATTTGTCACCTCAATGCGATGTTGTATAACCTCAGTGTGTGTGGACATGTGTCTTATGTGTCCCCATATGGGTACAAATCACTCAGGCTTATTTGTGTAAAGACACAAGGAACAACATAAAAATAATAGCAAATCAAAAATATTAGCAAATTACAGCCATACTGTATGATTAGCTAAGCCCTTGTTGGTAGTTACCCTGTGTGAGGCTTAGTCTAAAGCCTGAGACTCCACACTCATATTTAATTGTAAAGGTGCATGGTCATAATGCGAGTTAACACTGGAAGAAGTCCTCTCTCTTCCAGCCTGAGAACTCTCCTCACTGATGGATCCGTAGATCCTGCTCTTACGATCCAGTTGTTCCACTCTCTCTTACCCATCATACTTTATACCTTAGTCACCCTATTGACCACACAGAGGATGCCATAATGTCTGCTGAGGGACAGAGATGAGATCCCTGCACACAATGGGGTATCTGTGAGATCAGATTAACTTCTGCTCTGCAAAGGTATATAATCTGGTATTCAAAGGGATCCTCTAAAGCCCTACACAGAAGTTATGAAGTCCCCATCTCATTTGGAGATATATATTTATTATGGGGAAGTGTAGGTCTGTCAACAGTGACTGTGTAAATAATCTGTTTACCTGCTAAGCAGCACAATGTCAGCACCTGGGCATTGCAGTGCCACAAGACTTCTCTGATAATGTTATTTAACCATATGTGAGTACAGATGTACTTGCACTAAATATAATAACATTGGATATATACAGAGGCACAAAAAGCGTGTTCTCACACTTTGTGATAAACCACATAATATAAATGTATTTTACACCATAAATTCATATACACATCATAGTACACAATGCAGGCACATTTGGTACAAAGCTGAATACATCAAATAAATTTGCCCATTGAACTAGGGCATTAACTGCAACATATTTCTACCATAATAAAATCTGTAATGAGGGGACCAGGGAAAAAAATGTATAGTAACTCATCCACTATTAATGTGAGAAAGGAGGTACATTTTGTCTCCGTGATAAGGGACCTTTTGTTTTGTCGCAGTTTTGTCCTATTCTAACACCACCTTTGTTTCAAAAGTTGAGATGCTGGCTGCACCTTGCCACCTGGAAAATGCAGCAGAGAAACTGAAACATCCTTGCTGATATTGATAGTCTCGCACCGTCACTTTGGCTGCAGTGAACAGTGAGCTTGTTCCCACTGGCCCATGTTGTATGGACCTGTAAGCTCTGCCGAGGCAGTGTGGTGATAAACAAAAGACATTAGGAACTACTAGCCTTTTTCCCACCTCTGTAGTCACTATACCATGACCAGGCAGAAGATAACTTAACAAACAGTGACTTAAGAGTGGAGAGTTGAAATTGTAGCAATGAATCCACCAAGGTGCCTGCTCTGAGAAAAGTATGGTGTTTTCTTTATCTCATCCTCCTCCCTCATCCCTAGCCAAGTGTTTTATTTTGTATTCCTCTATAAATCTATGCATGTTCTTTACTCCAAAAATATGTATGTTAAAAGATGTTTGAAAATCCATTTAATTTTTCTTTCATAAGAAAAATAAAATAAGGTTAAATTTAATTCATTTCATTTTATTTTTAGATACCGTGAATAATTTCTTTTGATAAAATTTTAACTCGCTTTGAAGTTATAACCATTTGACAGCATGCAGACTGTAAATTGCATTGCATTCATATAGCCATTTACATTAATGATGAAAAATGAATTTGTTCAAGAATTATAAATTAATGTATATGAATGAAGATGTAAACTGAAAAATGAGGCACCCTGATGAATCAAGAGGTGAACATGTAAATGATATCCTTCAATTTGATATTCTTCTATGGACAACTTTTAAACCAACTTCTTCCATTCAGTTATGTCAATTTATTGATATTGTGTTGTAGTTTACAATATGCCTTTCTGTTGATGCTTTAGGATCAATTAATTTATTACAGTCTATATTTATTGCAATTACCAACATGTGATATAGTATTGTTATGTTATTCACCTTTTTTTTTTTTAAACTCTTTATTTGTTACAAGAGGAACCAGCATTGAAAAGAGCAAACAACAAGTAAAAACCAACTGTTTTAAGACAACAAGATGTCTCCTCTTATTTTAAATTATTATAGTAGAAGGAAGGGTAAAGGAAAGAGGCAGGAAACAAAGTGGGATAAGGAGAGGGAGCAGGGGGGGAGGGTTGGGAAAGACTGGCACAAATATTACCATACAAAGGAGATTATAAGCAACATATCTAGAAATTAACGACATATGAAATAAATAAGAAAATAAAAAGTAGACGGCAAGACATATGGATCTCATACCTATGGCGCACGACGACCAACCTGGAGGATCCGGAGACGGTCCAAAGTCTATGTACCATTAGAGGACGAGAGAGCCAAAGCGGGTAAACAGCTACGGCTTTCCTGGAGATACCACAGGGCCCAAACCTTGTCAAAGTTGTATGATTATCGTGAAGGTAGCATGTAATACTCTCCATGCTTGCGATATGCCAGATGTAGTTCTGTAAGGCCTGCATAAAGGGAGGGTTAGGATCGTTCCAGTGTTTAGCTATTAGGGATTTGGCAGCAGCCAGTATGTGGGATATCAGCTTGTTGGAAGGGGTGCTCTCATCAGGGATAGGGCGAGAGAGAAGGAACGACCAGGGATCCTTAGTGATCTGTTGTTCAGATACAGAGTTAATAAGTACAAGGACCATGTTCCAATAAGGGATTATACGGGGGCAGGTCCACCATATATGCAGTATCGTGCCTCTCTGGCCACATTCCCGCCAACAGCTCGGAGTAGCAGTGGGAAACATTCTAGACAACCTATCTGGGGTATAGTACCACCTATAGTACAGCTTGTATGCAGTTTCTTTAATAAGTGTGGATATTGAGCTCTTGGCAATCCCCTTGACCTCCTCCCAACAAGACTCATCCAGTGGGGGTCCCATTGACATTCATGGTGTCCTGGAGTGTCAAAGGATATCTTTATTAGCCAGTTATAAATCCTCAACACCATCCCTTTGGTGAGTGGGGAATGCAAACACATGTACTCAAAGGGAGTGAGGGGCCTAAGAGTGTCAGGCGGGCAAGGACATAGCGAAGTGTCGGACCTGGAAGTACTCAAGGAAAAGCAGGCGAAAAGATTTAAACTTATGCTAAAGATCTAAAATAGAGACCCACATTCCATTAACCACCAGGTTCGTGACCACAAGTATCTCCACACGTTTCCAGAGTTTAAATTGCTGTGGCTGGCCATCTGGGGGAAATGCGGGTTGCTCCAGAGGGGAGTTAGAGGAGAGTTAGTTTGTGCTTGAGCCGGCACGAGTCCCATAGGGACAAACAAAATTTGAGTGATTGGAGTAATGAGGCCCCCTGTGGCCTCTCCAGTCTGGAGAGGCCCCATAGGGATGACAAGGAAGGAACTCCCACAAAGTGGGTTTCCAAGTTCACCCACGCTACGGTCCGGTAAGGGGCATAAGTAACTGCAAACTGGGTCAGAAGGGCTGCCAAGTAATAGTGTTTAACATCTGGAAAGCCTCTTCCTCCCCGGGCCCTGGGCTGTTTAAGTACTGCTACTGAGACTCTAGGGGGCTTGCCACACCAGACAAATTTGAGGAAAGAAGAATGTAAGTCCAGAAACACAAGATACAGCACCTTTACCGGTGGAGTCTGGAAGAGGTAAAGAAGTTTGGGGATCAGATTCATCTTAACAGCAATGATCTTCCCCAGCCACAATATAATATAGGTCCTCCATACTTTTAGGTCTTTTTTGATTTTAATGAAAAGGGGAGGAAAATTCTCTCTATATAGTCGGTCATAGGAAGAAGGGATAAAGACCCCAAGATACTTGATCTTGTTCGCCTGCCAGCGCAAAGCAAAATTAGCCTGTAGGGTGACACGGAGGGTAGCGGAAGTGTGCAGGAGCATGGCCTCTGATTTAGCAAAATTAATTTTATAGCCTGAGAGAAGACCATATTCATCAATGAGCCTGTATAGGGCGGGTAAAGAGTCTTGGGGGTTTGTGAGAGAAAGCAGTATATCGTCCACAAAGAGAGACCTTGAATTCCTGGGGTCCCACCTCCACACCCGTTATCAAAGCTGACTGCCTAATCATTGCTGCCAAGGGCTCTGTAACCAATGCAAAAATTAAAGGAGATAGGGGGCATCCCTGTCTCATCCCATTGGAAAGGGAAAGAGGATCGGAAAGCGAGCCATTAACCAATACCCTAGTGCTGGGAGAGTTGTAAAGAGCAGATACTCCCTTCAGGAACTCTGATTAATTATTTTAATTATATCTATTGCTCGACGGGTATTATCTCTGGCTTGACGACCTGGGATAAAACCCACCTGATCATAATGGATCAGATCTGGAAGGACTCTGCTATTCACCTTTTTAATTATTAATATAATTATTATTCTCTTTTATTTTTAAAGAGTCAACATGTTATGTAGTGCTGTATTTTGAAGTGCTAATGATACAAACAAATGAGCTTACAATCTAAATAGTGTGGTGTACCCTTGATACAAAAGGTAGCAGGGTAAAAATGTAAACTTTTTTTTGGCAGTAAATATTCATGGATACAGGTACTGTGCTGGTTCCTGGCTCTAGGCAGTTGATAAAAATTGGTATAACACTAGTTCCTGGCTGTGGGCAGTTGGTGGATACAGGCACTTTGATAGTTGCTGGTCCCAGGCAGTTGGTGATTACATGAACTGTACTAGATCTTAGCTTTGGACAGTTGGAGTTTACTGGCACTGTGCTAGTTCCTGCCTGTGGGCAGTTGGTGGATACAGGCACTGTGCTAGTTCCTGCCTGTGGGCAGTTGGTGGATACAGGCACTGTGCTAGTTCCTTCCTGTGGGCAGTTGGTGGATACAGGCACTGTGCTAGTTCCTGGACCCGGGCACTTGGTGATTACAGGCACTGTGCTAACTCCTGACCAGAGGAACTAGTTGAATACAGGTACTTTATTATTCATAATAACTTTACAAAATATTATCATTTAAACGTTATGATCCATTACTGTTAATATATTTACTAATATATTAATGTAGACCTGATATTGCTACAAGGGCCTCTAATGAGAGTGGAACATTGCACCCTCAGTGCATATATTGTTCTGTGACATCATGTGCCTATTTTTAAGCAAATACTTTTATGGGAGGCACAGGAGTCTGCACATAGATATCTGCACATAGATAGCATGATCTATGGGGTGTGTGCAAAGTGTGCAAAGTTTTGATTTTCTTATGTGAGGAGCTGAAGGTATTGGGACACTCATACAGGATGATGGACATACTCATGTGCTCAAAGGTAAAAAATAGACCTTGATTTTAGGGTGAGATATTTACGTGAAATTAAAAGTGTGGAGGTAGCACATTTGTGGGAGGTGGTCCTGGGCTAGAGGGTTGCTGCTGGGCATCTTTCTCCCTTTAAAAGGCCTACGTTTCTTAAGAGCACACAGGAAGCGTCAGTAATTGGGTGGTATCCTATACGCTAGTGGGATGGCTTTTGAGCCATTCAGGTGCATTTGACGAGGGTAATCCTAGTTGTATATGTGCACAATTCCATGTGATAAATATTGAAACATTGTAACTAGTTTAACGTCAGTTTGAAAAGTGGAGATTTTGACTATAACATCCAATCAAATTCTAGCTATCATTTTGCAGAATACATTAAATGAATGTAAACTGGAATCTGATTGGTTGCTATAGGTAACATCTCCACTTTTCAAACCTGCTGAAAATTCTCAGCTTGATACATATACCCCCTGGAATCAGTTTGGAGAGGCTAAGTGTTGAGACATAAAAAGCGGGAAATTTGACTTCATGGTGACTTTTTTTTTACATTTTGTCTCTATTCGAATATGATTTAGGTAAGCATCTATCTTTTATTATATTGCTGTGTTTGGATCTTTTTTCCAAATCTGTGAGCTTATTTCTGATAGCTGCCATTTCATCCTGGAGTTGTTTGTTTGTTTGTTGAGATTAGATCGTTATGTGATGTCACCAGCTCCTCCATCTTGTTTTTGATTTGGTCAGTGCGGGCACCTAAACCCATCAGTTTGAATCTGATTTCTTTCACTGTTGCTTTAATTTCAGAAGTTATGTTATCTTTGAGGGAGTTAGCATGAATTGGATGGATCTAAGGGTAACAGGTCCATCAATTCCTAGAAATGAGGTGTCCTCCTGAAGGGCTGTATTGATTTTCTGGGATGAGGCGCATGGTTTAGAGGTTGTAGGACAAGCTGGCTGATGTGATGCAGGCCGGCTGCTGGGCATTTCAAAAAATCAGTTAAAGTGGAAGAAGGGCCCAGCACTGAGGAGCTACAGTGCACTAAAAACACTTTATGAGCCTCTACAAATGCATTCCCCTTGTGGGCCCTACATTCCCCAGTCTGGCACTGGGAGTGGGTAATCCTCCAATGGATGTAGGTTTTTTGAGCTTATTTGTGGTGCTCAATGGAGATATCTGCTTTATTCAGTATTCAAACAACGTCCGACGCACATCCCTACTTTTAAGGATAGTTTCCAAAACCTGGAATGTGTGCATGTGCAAAAAAAATAAATCATTGTCTATATGTGTAAAATGTAGTTGTTCAATGTAGTTGCAAATCTGGCAGTTTTTCAAGAATTATGAACTGCGCAAATAACAGCATGAGGACTATACAAAGAGGAGTATGTCTCATGGATGAACAAATTATTAGCAACAAATGTAAGTCTATTGTCTCCGTAAGATAGCTTATATGGCACAAATGATTAGCAGCAAATTTAAGTCTACTGTCTCTGTGTGAAAACTTATTAAGCAATAAATACACTGTTTAAGATTGTGTACATAATATATGCAAAATAATTAGCAGATCCCAAATTCACTAGATATTGAGAGCAATAATATTATTATAGTTTAGGATCATGAGTTCTGTATTAAAAACAGTCTTTGCAAGATCAATAGTTCTGTACCGTTTGTAGACATCAGTAATCAATAATGTTACAAGCTTTGCTCTAATGTCTTGTTGTTTTTAATAAAGATCTTGTATACTTTCTTATTGTTTATAAATCAAGGAGGTAATTTGAAGTCATGTGGAAGCAGAGGTGAATCCTTGATATACAGGTTGCCACATGAAAAAGAGTTCTTAGTGATACGAGCCGCGATGGTCCGCGGCTAGTTTTCTTTGCTGGCGACCTGGCTGTCATTTCAACAGCCGGAACATCGCTTCCTCTTTCCTTTTCCCGGTTGCCACGCTCTCTGGAACAATGCCACATCCCAGTATTAGAGGCCAGCCAGGTGCACATGTAAAAATTAATTAAGCTAATTAATTATTTATGAATAGCCTCCTGTGGCTAATCCCTCTCTGCTCTATGCTTAGCCAGTTTAAGTATTTTAGGCAGGGAGGACTTCCTTGCCGTTATGACCCTTGGCTTTGTTTCTGGACCCTGCTTGTACTCTGTGTGCCCTGACCTTTGGGTTTGTTATTGGATATGCCTTCTCGCTGTCAGCCCTGATCCTTTGGCCTGTCTCTGACTACTCTGCCTGATAAGGACCCCTGACCCAGCCTGCTCCTGACCACCCACTCCTGTCTTGGCTATTGCCTCCTATACCTGCTGCGGTACTGTATATAAGATTTCAAAAAGTAAGAGTGTTAGACCTGGGGTCATCCAAGTACCTATGAGCTACAAGCTCTACGTGAAAGGCAGTTGCTATAAGCAAAGACCTCTGACACCTGTTCTGTAAGCTTATATCAGTAACCACTAGCCATAACACTTAGTTGACAGACAAGTTGGTGTTGTGGATTCAATACCCTACAATTATAAAACATTAACTTAATTTAGTGTTTGAGGGATATTACTTACATCTATATCAGTGGCGCACGCAGGGGGGGTTTCTGGGTCTCCAGAAACCCCCCCCCCCTCCGCTAAAAAGTGCCCTACAAGTGCCTTACTGTAGTATACAGCAGCGGCGGCGCTGTCTAAGAAGCGTCCGCGGCGGTGCTGTATTGTATACAGCACCGCCGCGGACGCTTCTTTGACAGCGCCGCCGCTGCTGTATACTACAGTGCAGCCGAAACGGCGCTGCCGCGCATGCGCGGCAGGTCTCTAGATTATTATGCTTTTTCCGGGGGCGGAGGAAACCCCCCCTGACAAATCCTCCGTGCGCCCCTGTATATCTGGGTCTTAGTCCTTAAATTCTGATGGTGATAAGGGATTCTGCTTGGTGTTTAAAATCAACCAGTGCACTCTGCTTTATAAATCTGTATTTAAACCTTAGTTTAGAAGTATCACTAATATGCTCCCAGCTGCCGCGACTCTGGGGTCTTTGCTGTATGAGATCAAACACAATTCCTGCCCACAGTCTCTTTCTACCTATCACACAGGTAGTCCTATTAAATTGCCCCAACACAGTGCCCTCACCCCCCCCACTTCATATTGAATATCGATATTCATATTGAATACGGGCAATAGGACTCCAATATCCTGTCCCACACTGGCACACAAGGCTTCTACCTACCACAGGCTAACAAGGCCCCCACCAGCAAACACAGGGTTAACTCTTCACACCTCCAGACTGTTACACAAATGTAAAAACAAGCACACACTAAGCTTCAAAGGGTTAACTTGGTCAAGCTATATTTTCTTAACAGGCTAATGGATTCGTTAGAGTACCAAGGACGCAACTTACTAAATTTATAGATTTAATATACAAAAGTACAGGGCATTCAGATATAAAAAGCAATTAATAACAATTGACACTACACACACAAGCAAAACAGTTTAAAATAAAAAGGATTAGATTCAGAGTATAACGTACATCGAAGTGGTATAGTCTGAGCCAAGGGAAATTGGCTTAAATATGGACAGCTTATCAATGAATGATTGATTTCTCAAAAGACTAACAATTTGCTGTAACTGGTCTCAGCTTTTTAAAGACACCTTTACACCCTTCCCCACCCCCTCAGGTTTTGGTCTGTGATACTTTTTTCAATCACCATTTGCATGTTGTCTAATTTACTACCCAATTCTGCTATATGACCTAACTTTTCTGTGGAGCATCACACAGACCCTGGTGAAAACCAATAACCCATTAGTCTCCACGCCCTGCTAGGGGTAACATCTGTTGGGTGGATCCAAGAGTCCAGAATACCAAACCGTGACAGTATCAACAGGCACTATGGTTTCTGCTGGGGAGCCTTTGGCTAAAGAGATGTTACAACATTTACTTACCCTGGTTGAACAACAAGATGCCGGCTAACGACAACTATTACAGTGTTTCCAGACACTGGCCACAAGAATAGATGCTATCCAAGCTGCTGCTTCTACTTCTCCTCTGGTTGTTCCTGCACCAGAACCTCCTGTTCCTGAGTTATTCATTAATTCTAATTCCACCCTCTGGATTCCGTCCCCTGCTAAGTTTGATGGCGATCCTAAAGTCTGTAGAGGTTTCCTCAATCAGTGTTCGATTCAATTCGAATTGCAACCTCAGAATTTCCCCACTGAAAGGGCAAAAGTTGCTTATTTAATATCTTTATTGTCTGGCCAGGCCTTGGCCTGGGCCTCTCCTCTCTGGGAGCGTGATGATCCTCTCCTTTCTGATAGCACTGCCTTCATAGCCACATTCCCGAAAATTTTTGATAAACCCGGTCGAGTTACCTCTGCAGCCTCAAGTATCCTTAGGCTCCGCCAGGGGTCACGTTCGGTGGCTCAATACGTTATTTCCTTCCGCACTTTGTCATCTGAAGTGCGTTGGAATAATGATGCCTTGGTGGCTACCTTTTGTGACCAAGGCATGTCAGATAAGATTAAGGACGCCCTTGCCTCCCAGAAATACCCGCTACTTTAGATGCTTTAATTTCTTTGTGTAACAGAGTTGATCTACATTTTAGAGAAAGAGCTGCTGAAAAGAATAATCCTCGTCGTTCTTTACCTAGGACATTGGCTCGCTATCCTTCCCCAACTGTTGAGGAAGAACTGATGCAATTAGGAAGGTCCGGAGAAGAGCGGCCGAAGATTTAAAAATAAGTTGTGTATATACTGTGCTGACCCAGGGCATATGCTTAACAAGTGCCCCAAGAAAACGGGAAATGCCAAAGCCTAATTTGTTCTGGGGAAGTCAAATTAGGCAATATTAAATCTTCTCGTCAATCTACACTACCCACAGTATGTTCTTTTCCAATTATATTATATGGCCCTTCAGGCCCTATTCACTCTTATGCCTTATTGGATTCAGGAGCTGATGGGAATTTTATTGCCTCTTCTCTTGTGTCTCAGGGGTCCTTATCCACATCCTTCCTAGAGCATCCTGTATCTATTTCTGCAATTGATGGATCTCGTATCTCCAATGGTTTCATTAAGAAATGCACTCAGCCTATTCTTCTGCAAATAAGAGCATTAGATAAGGCGTTGATATCCTTTTATGTTTTACCATCTTCTACTAGTCCTGTCATTCTTGGATTGCCTTGGCTCCAACAAAATTCTTCACAGATGGATTGGACCACTTCTCAAGTTCTATCTTGGGGCTCAAATTGTTTTAAAAATTGTCTTTATCGTGTTCATCCCCTGGCCTCTACTAGCATCTTGTCTGAACTTCAACCCAGCTGCCTTCCAAGTCAGTATCTGTCATTTCGGGATGTCTTTGACAAAGCCAGATCGGAACATCTTCCTCCTCACCGGGCATGGGATTGTCCTATTGTTCTTATACCTGACCAAATCCCTCCGTGAGGTTGTGTATATCCTTTATCACTGCCAGAGACTCAAGCCATGTCTGAGTATCTCCAACTTGGATTTATTAGACCTTCTTCCTCTCCTACTGGGGCCAGTTTCTTTTTTTGTTAAAAAGACGGATGGGTCACCCATGTATTGACTATAGAGTTCTTAACGCTATTACAATTAAGAACAGATTCCCCATTCCTCTCATCACTGAATTGTTCGATCGTATAAAGGGGGCCAAGATCTTTACAAAGCTAGACCTTATGGGAGCTTATAATCTCATCAGAATTAAAGCCGGCGATGAATGGAAAACTGCTTTTAACACTCGTGACGGCCACTACGAATACCTAGTGATGCCCTTCGGTTTATGTAATGCCCCTGCAGTGTTCCAAAGCTTTGTTAACGAGATTTGCAGAGACCTTCTCTATGATTGTGTCGTGGTATATCTGGATGACATCTTGATCTTCTCCCAGGACCTTCACTCACTTTGCCTTCATGTGGCAGAAGTCCTCTCACGACTCCGTAAGAAACAACTTTTTTGCAAGTTAGAGAAATGCTTGTTTGAACAATGTCAAATGTCATTCCTTGGCTATATAGTCTCAGGCACAGGATTAGAGATGGATCCAGAGAAGGTACGAGCTATACTTGAGTGGCCTCTCACTTTGGGGTTGAAGTCTGTACAACGCTTCCTTGTATTCTCTAATTATTACAGACGTTTTATTAAAGGATATTCCACCATTGTTGCACCCATTGTGTCTCTCACCCTGAAGGGTGCCAACCCCAAATCTTGGCTGCCAGAGGCCTTAAAGGCTTTCGATTTCCTCAAAGAAGCATTCTATTCAGCACCAATTCTTCAAATACCTGATACGTCCTAGCCATTCTTCCTCGAAAATGATGCCTCAACTGTTGGAATAGGGGCTGTCCTTTCTCAAAAGTCTCATCCTAATCAGTTCCATCCTTGTGCGTTTTTCTCAACGCCACCAGAGTAGAATTACGCCATTGGCGATAAAGAGTTACTTGCCATTAAAATAGCTTTGGAAGAATGGCGTTATCTTCTAGAAAGAGCTAGATACCCTGTCACCATCTTCACGGATCACAAGAACCTTTTGTATTTACAATCTGCTCAATGCCTAAATCCTAGGCAAGCTAGGTGGTCTCTCTTCTCCTCTCGCTTTGACATTCAAATTACATTTAAACCTGGAGAGAAGAACAAACGTGCAGATGCTCTATCGAGCCTTTTTTCTGTGAAACCAAGACTGAAGAGGTAAAACCTCATCCTATATTAGATCCCAAGAGTATATTAACATCCTCTCTGTCTCCGGCCAGTACACCACCACCAGGGAAGACTTTTGTGCAATCTGGTTTATGAAAGAAGCTTCTGACCTGGTTCCATTCTACTCGTTTTGCCGGTCATACTGGTGTACATAAGACTATTGATCTGGTTTCCCGCAATTATTGGTAGCCAAAACTTCATCGTGATGTTAAAGACTTTGTTGCTTCTTGTGAGATCTGTAACCAACATAAGTCATCTTGTCAATCACCTACTGGACAATCAATCCCGCTGCCCATTCCGGACAAACCATGGACCCATCTGATCATGGACTTTATTACCGACCTACCTTCTAGTAAAAAGTATAATACCATCTAGGTAGTGGTAGATCGGTTTTCGAAAATGGCTCATTTCGTTCCACTTATTTGCCTTCCATCTTCATCTGTCCTTGCCATACATTTCATCAAAGAGATATTCCGGTTGCATTGTTGTCCCGCAGAGAACGTCTCAGATCGTGGAGTTCAGTTTGTGTCTAAATTTTGGCGAGCCTTATGTAAAGTTCTTGGTATCCAGTTACATTTTTCCTCATCCTACCATCCTCAGTCTAATGGACAGACGGAACGTGTAAATCAAGACTTGGAAACTTTCCTCAGAATGTTCTCTAATGCCAATCAAGACGACTGGGTAGATCTTCTACCTTGGGCAGAATTTGTGCATAATAATGCCCTTCATGAGTCAACTTCTGCATCACCTTTTTCTACTGTGTATGGGACTCATCCATCATTTCCCAGGTTTTCTTCCGTCCGGCCACCCAGGTTCCTGCTGTTAATCTCGTTCAACGGAGATTCGTGTCAATCTGGAATCAAGTGAGGAGTTGTCTTAAGAAATCTTCCAAATGTTACAAATTTGCGGCGGAGAGAAAACTTCAGGCCGCACCTGCTTTTAAGATAGGTGATAAAGTATGGCTCGCTACAAAGAATATCCCTCTCAAAACCCCTTGTATGAAGTTTGCTCCTCGCTTTATTGGTCCTTATACTATTTCTAAAGTCATTAATCCAGCTTCTGTGAAATTATCGTTACCAGCTTCTCTTCAGATTTCCAATTCTTTTCATGTCTCTTTGTTGAAACCACTGGTCATCAACCGCTTTTCGTCTACCCGTACTTCCTCTACAGTACCTAAAGTCCATCTGGAGCAAGAACTCAATGTTAACAAATACTAGATTCAAGAGTCTGTAAAGGAAGTTTGAAGTACTTAGTAGACTGGAAAGGGTTTGGTCCTGAGGAGCGTTCCTGGATCCGCGCTGCGGATGTTCATGCTCCAGTCCTGGTTAAGAACTTTCACAAGAACTTTCCATCGAAGCCGAATCCTAAGTGTGCGGAGCCCACCTATAAAGGGGGGGGGGGTTCTGTCACACAGCGCTTATTCAGCTTCCATAAACAGAGACTAAGACATTCCCCTGTGCCTCATTAAGCAGACCTCAAACCTTTAGTCCTGATCTGCACATGTGCAGACTGAGTACCTGTCCGCTTTTGGCAAGATTCCTATTGGTTCCTGGTTCTGGCTCTAAACTTGAAAAGGCACTTCCTCCCTTTCCTCTGGGCCTGTTGATCAAGTTACCTGTCTGATTAGGTTCCTACCTATTCTGTGTGCTCTAACCTGGATCGCCAGTGCCTCTGCTGTGTTGCTGTTTCAAGGGCTTTACTGCTCAAGCTGCACCTGTCTCTGCTGTGTTGCTGTTTCAAGGGCTATACTGCTCAAGCTGCACCTGTCTCCGCTGTGTTGCTGTTCCACGGGCTATACTGCCCAAGCAGCACCTGTCTCTGCTGTGTTGCTGTTCCATTGGCTAGACTGCTCAAGCTGCACCTGTCTTTGATGTGTTGCTGTTCCACGGGCTATACTGCTCAAGCTTCACCTGTCTCCACTGTGTTGCTGTTCCACGGGTTACACTACTCAAGCTGCACCTGCCTTTGTTGTATTGCTGTTCCACGGGCTGAATCGCTTAAGCTACACTTATCTTCGTTGTGCTGCTACTACAGGGGCCATGCTGCTCAAGTTACATCTAACTCTACTGTGTTACCCCTCCATGAACAACACCACTCAAGATCATCTACTCCATATTTGTCTCGGTGGCTCAGTGGCATTACAGGTCGTATCATCTAAGCTGCTTGTTCTTATCCACTCCTTGCTGGCTGGACTGTTACTTGTACCTCCTGTATCGTACTGCCTTATTGTGGTCTCATATACCTGCTGCATTACCATCTCCACTTTGTTGCTGGACTGTTCCTGCTATTGCTATATTTGAATACACTGATTATACCGCTATATTGTATTCACTCATACTACATTGCCGGTGGTACTGCTCACCCTGTTCCTAAGTTCCTTATGCCAATTTACCAAGACTATTCTGTGATCATCCAATCATCATTAAATCGCTGATTGTACTTTTATCCTGCATCTGTTGTCTATCCGCTGTCTGGGTATAGAACTGACATTACCAGTGTGCCTACCTCACACCAGTTACTACCAGTTACTATCACTCCCCCAGGACTCTGCCCAACACCCCTGGTAGGGACCGCGACCTGCGGGCGAACGCCGCTAAACCCAAGTCACCTTGCGGTGACCGCTGGTGAAAACCATTCGCCCGTTAGACTCCGCTCCCTGCTAGGGGTAACATCTGTTGGGTGGATCCAAGAGTCCAGAATACCAAACCGTGACAACTGCAGAGCTGCGTGCACCTAACAGTAGTGCACACAGTATTGCCTGTGTATTTGTCTAAAATTTATCTAAAATTATAAACATTAGGGTTTTTTTTAAAAGCAAAAGAGTTTTTTGCACTTTGATAAATGAACCCTGTGTTCAGTACTGTAATAGAACATTATTATTTATCTATTGCTATGTGTGTGTATTTATTATATAGGTATGTAAATAAAAAGAGTGCTGTAGGAAGAAGGAACATATCGAATATAATGCAATATACAGTGAAGTTTGTTTTTTGTTGCATTATTTACTTTCATTATTTAAGATTTTCATTAATAATAATAAAGTATCGCTGGGTTAAGCTATACAAAAATACCCTTTTTTTATATTGATATACATATTGTACCAAAAACCAACCTTTAAGGTTAAGCCGATACTTATGAACTTGACCCTGGGCTAAAGTCTGCCAGCCGGCCCTTGCTCAACAGAGCACTTAAGCCCTATAGGACACTTTAAAATGACACCTCACTTACATGCAGTAACCCAAGAAACGATACTCATAATACTATGTACTATAAATCTTAGACCTTAGCCAACCAGTCGTTACCTTATATCCAAATTCAATTCTGTTATTCAATTCTCACTGAGTCACTGTTGGCTCAGCCAGCAAGTCATATTTTCAATATTGTAAGAGCGTTCTTGTTCCATAATCGATAATGTGTACTTGGAACACAACTGCTTCCACTTTTGTGGTGGACAAGAAGAGGGGCCCAACGTGTTTTATTTCATAGACTTTCTCAAGGATCAGCACCCCTATGTGTGCAGTTGGCAGACTAATAAGTGCATGTGCACATAAAAAAGGCATTGGACATTTATTTTATTTATTATTGTTTCTTTTTATAGCCCCACCATATTATACAATATTGTACAGACACATTTAACCATCCATATTAGTCACTGCCCCATTGACTCTTACTGCCTAAACTGTGCTTGGAAATTCTCTCCCTATGTAGTGGACAGGGAAGTCTTTTAATTCTGTTTATGTAGTGCATAACGCCATGCTGCAGTATGATACAGGTGTGGAAATGTTCCATCAAACAAATACAGGCACCAAAGACTCAAGTAATGTAGTGGCAGTAGTAGTTTTGCAATAGAGACTTATCCAGGAGGGATTTTAGCTCGATAATACTCCAAAACTCCACAGTACCACTCAACCTGAACTAGAAATGAGCATAATGGTTAGAATCAGTAATAAAAAGTTTGGTTGGATTGAATCGTTGAAATTTGAATATTCTTTGGTTTCAAGATAAAGACAATTTTATCTTTCAATTTTCTGAAAAGGAAACACTTTAATACAATACTCTATGTACAGATCTAGGTACCTTATCAGACATCCTGAATAGACTGCACATTCCATTGAATGCTGTGTGTATATGAATGAAATGATTCATAACAGTTGCTGAGCATTGCTGGAGTTCCAGCTTTTCATTGACAGACCAACTACAAGTGTGTGGCTGCCATTACACTGTGCATAGATTGAAAGCCTGTGCCCACCCAACAAAAATTAATGTTGGGTGGGTATTAATCGGTTGGTTGTTGGCCTTTTATTTCTTGAATAGCACAAATTAGATCCCAATATTAGCAGTGCCACACATTTGGGTTCATACAGACCAAAAAACACACATATATCTAAATATAACTTAAAACATGAAAAAAGTTGACTTGTTATTATTATTATTATTGTTATTATTAAAGCTGACCTCCACTTTAATCTACCCCTGTATTAAATGCTATCCCTTCTTAAAAATAGTACAATTCACTTTATTTAGAAAGGTCACCCCACACATCTATAGCCAGGGTCTCATGCACTGCTCAGGTCTGTCTGCAGCAGGACAGATCTAGCACAGCAGCTTTAACGCTTTCAACTACCAGTACTAATATTAGGAAAGAAAAGGATTTAGTACAGGGTTTACTTAAAGTGGAAAACCCCTTTACATTTCTCTGTGATGTCTGTAATATCAATGAATATGAACAAATGTTTTATATTTAAGTCAAGTTGCTCATTTCTTGTGATAAAGTGCTTGAAATGTTTAAATGCAGTAAATATCACCATCTTGAGGTCATTTATCTAACTGCAAGCACTTCTCACTTTTGTCATTTTACACATGCTGTGTTTATTTATCAAGG
Organism: Mixophyes fleayi; assembly: GCF_038048845.1. Classification (NCBI taxonomy): domain Eukaryota; kingdom Metazoa; phylum Chordata; class Amphibia; order Anura; family Limnodynastidae; genus Mixophyes; species Mixophyes fleayi. Next base: position 109,776,158 of record NC_134403.1, read on the forward strand.
TCATTGACTGAAATAATAATGTAATATAATAAGTGAAAATCGCTTTTGCTATTACTGCATTGATGCATTTTTTCCAAAATCAAGCTTATTTAATTTTCTGTATTGCAGATGAAGTTCAGTACTACTCCGTTCGTTTTATGTTCTAGTCCTCTTCTATGTATTTCGAATGTGAATTTACTGCAATGGTAATTTTTTACAAAAAGCAGGAGCATTGCAAGGAGTTAATTAACAAAATCTAGAAAAGTATCAGAATGTACATATAGCTTTTGACATATTTTTTTTGTTGATTCTTCAATCAACATACATAGGAAATAATAACCACTGGATTAATACTACGGAAGTAATAATCTTATGACTGCTAATGAAGATCTAACCTACTATGTTGCAAATTTCTTGGTTTAAGATCCAATATAGGTTGTGCTATGCATAAAACTATTGCTGACATATTCTGTTTGTTATTAACATTAATTAGCTAAACAATAAAAAATGTTAGTTATTAATATCAACAACATGCTATAATGAAGCAGGTGCCATGACAGGTTGTGTCAATTAATACTGTAACAAGGTTGTTAGTAGAATTACTCACAATGCAGTCGTCACTGCCTATGGCATGAAAACCAAAGCAGGAAAAGTCTTTTTAATAAGACATAGAGACTTTTATATTTGATCCTTTGTATTGTAGATTCTCATTAGCGTTAACCTCCATTGCAACCTTTTTACCTTTTAATTTATTCTTTGGTAGCTGTCCAAAAGAGTTACTTAGCAATGGTTGTTTCTCATGGTTTTCTCTGCTGCATGACACAGCTGTCATTTGTGTAATGCATTTATCGTGCAGAGGGAGGGGAACTTGTATCGTGCAGTGGGAGGGGGGCATGTATCATGCAGAAGGATGGGGGCATGTATCGTGCAGTGGGAGTGGGACATGTATCATGCAGAGGGAGGGGGGCATGTATCGTGCAGAGGGAGGGTGGCATGTATTGTGCAGAGGGAGGGGGATGTGAATTGAAGAATCTCAGGAAAAGGGATGTGTAGTGAAGAAGTACAGGGAGGGTAATGTGTGTGTCTGGGTGCTCTCCACGGGGGTGTTATCATGGGAAATGTAGATTGGCATTAGAGTTTGTGCTAAAGTTGCTGGTAAACTATTTTGGGAGAGTTTTATAGTACACGTGGGAGTCTGGGGCATGTGGGACTATTTTGGAGCATGTAGGAGGTCTGGGTGGTGTTTTGAAGCATGTGAAGGCCATGCAGGTTTGTTTGTTTTTTTGGATGAGTGAGGACTATGAGTCATTCAGATGAGTGAGCAATTTTCAAGGTATTTTTTCATTCTCAATATTAAGGAGTAATGTGCTGGGCTTTTGAAGGCTGGATGTATTAAATGTATACTGCATACTCTGTACTATGTTTACTTATTGCTCAGCTTTCTATATGTCATGTACTATACATTTTTAAACTAGGCCTCAACATTCCAGGATCCAGGCAAGAATCCAACAGCAGGTTGTGAAATCTGCAATGATAGGTAGGAGAGAACAGTCTGTTAACAACCTTGTCCTTTAGATCTCCTAACTTTGCATCCTACCCTCAATTGCTCTCTTTTACTCTTCTTCACTCCCTCTCCCTTGCTGTTCTCTATTTCCTTCTGCAATGTCTTGTCCACTTGCTGTGTTTTTAACTTCCATCTTTCAAGAAATTTAAGAAATTAATCTTCATGCAAGAGAAAACTTTATTTTCTTATGTTTGTCAGACACCAACTATTGGGGGTTTTTTTTCACTTCAAATTGCCCCCATATGCTGGCCACTTCCACTTGCTTGCACACTTCAACACTGGGGAGGGTGTCATTGCATAAACTTGGTGCAAGCTTTGAGGGTCTACTCTACACTTCTACATCCACTGGATAGTGGTCAAGGAGGCGTGGGGCTCGCTGCCAGAATTATTTGTACTGGGCCCCACAGTTCTGATGGCAGCCCTGCTTGAAGCCTCATTATTTATGGATGTGTTTAATTTCAATTAGGGACATGTAAAAGTAAACCTTAAAAGAAGAACTATAATTCTTCCCCAAATCCATCGGACAATAAATAAAGCTTTAGCAATTGATTTTCTATGGAATCATATCACATATTGCTTTAATGAAATAAATAACGAAGGGTTAAATGCAAATTTCCATATAATTTAATGGGATGTATCGCAGATCACTGAAGGGAATGAATAATTAGATCTTTGTTGCTTATTTGCATATTTGCTTACAAGTCCATCAATACCATTACCATATTTAAAAACATCATAATACCATTATGCTATACAACAGAATACCCTTTGTTACCTCGAAAAATGTGTGTTTAGTTTTTTTATTTGTGATTTATGATGTGTCCTTGACTGATGCCAGTTTAATTAATAGAAGTTAATTGTTTGGCACAATTAGTTGTATGGCACCAAATAACCTTTCATGGAACTTAATATTTTAATCATTTTAAAATCAATAACATTAAAGGATAGACAGTTGAGCTTCTGTATATCTACAATGATACATCATAAAAATATTTTAAAGATATTGTAACTAATCAACCGTTACCATTTAACTAAGCTTTCCATGATATTTAATTAAAAATACATTGTTCAGGTTTTACTGTATTTATTAATTTGCTATGATGCTCCTCTGCTTTATTGTGTTGTATAGAATCTTCTTAATGATTGCAGATGTCCCTTTTAGAGTACTAGTAAATGAGACAATATCTCCATTCTTAAATAAGAACTAAAGTTAAAAAGAAAACTCCATGTAAGAGGCAATTCATACATATAAATATCTTAAATTTGTGTTTTGTTCTAATTTAAATGAGTTTTCCCTCCTTTTACATTGTGTTCTTAAACTCCCCATTCCCCCACTAGAACTTCAGTGTGGTTCCTCTATAGCCCTCGTCATTTGCTCAGTTCAGCAATTAGTGAGGACCTTCTCTTATCAAAAATTAAAAATGACAGCTAGCTACATCCCTACTAGACAAATTAATCATCTGGTGTTCATAGGTGATTACAGAAGCTGACCAGCAGATGTCACCTATAATGAGACACTAATTAAAAATAAAACTATTTATAGTTTTATATATGCTTATAGTGTTATAACTATTCACACATTTATATTGTAGCTATGTTTGCTTATTTGTTCTATTTAAAGAAAATAGTTCTCAATTTTACTTCTGCTGCCAATGTGATAATAGTGAGTGTCCATCAGAAAGAAAGAGAATTCTGCTACAGAGAGGGAAGTGCAAATCTTATATCTTTGTTTTTAATTGTGTCAATAAACCCAATAAGACAGTTTATTAAAATGAGTTTAGCAAAATTATTAAAATCCCAGGAGAAGGACCTTTGGATGTATGTGCAGGTGGAAGGAGAAATCACATCGTAAGACAAGAGATAAAAACCCCTTTAAATTTGTTTTTTTTCCATATACAAAAACTACCATGATAACATTTCACAAAGTGGGTGATGCTGATCCTAGACTTCTGGGAGTAAGAAAAGACACAAGTCTGATGTACCATTCAATGCTTCTAAAAGGGTGATTATTTATTGACTAAATCCAACGGGACATGGGATGTCCCTTCATAGAATTATGACATCACGCAGTCAGAAATGTCTGAAACTTTCTATCCAGAACTTTTCAGACATTGAAGGTAACACAAGACATTGCAATTTGCCCTCCTCCACAGAATATATCTTTAATTATTTTTTGATGTGGAGTCTGTTTAGTTTTAGTTCAACTGTAAAATGAAGTCCATTCAAAGGTAGTTATTTAAAGAGTACTCCTTCTAAACAAGAGACTTCCCCATTTCATTAGCTTAGTGCTTTAGATTTTGTACAGCTAGATTATTCATTTCCCCCCAATGGGAAACCAGGTAGTTTAATCTGACAGCCACTGTTGCTTCCAGGGCCAACTTAAAATTGTCGGTGTCCCCTAACTCTCTTTTTCTTCCATATACACATTTCTTGGCACCATCTTTGCTAGGTACTCTTTATATTTCATATTTCTAATCAGGTGTAGATAAAAATGCTATATCCTGACTTGTATATGAATCAAAAAATGTTGGCAGAGCAACACACAATCAAGTCATATCCTCATACTTTGTATATTTCAGTTGCACTTGGTGGTAAATCACATTTCATGGGAAACTTTTCTCAATGTAGTTAAAAATTCAAATACACAAGTGCCAAATGTAATAAAGGCAGTCCCGTGGTATCTTCACTCTAGTAAATTATATTAAACCGCAAGTGAGGTTAAACTGAGAAGTATTTTAGGAAAAGAATGAAAACCATGTTTTTACAATGGTAAGAGTTTGGACTTTGATGGGACATTTACACTCTTACATAGTGTGCCTCTTTGCATTTTTCATCCTCTCTGCAAACCTAGGTCCACTTTCCTAATAGCAGATAGTAGATATGTCATTTGTAATTCGCTAGACTGAATATCTAGGCTCACTAGTGAACATCTAAGCCATTTTGCAGTATGAATCCAGTGCACTTTGTAAAAGAGGTCCATGTAAAATGACTCTGTCTAGTAGAAGCCAGCAACAACTGAACAGATGCTCATTCAGCACTGACCAAATGTATTGTGTGGTTTGTAACTATTTGTTGCAGGTAGCATTTTCTTTTTTCAGTGTTTATAGAGGTTTAACTGCTTAGCATGCATTATATTCAAATTTCGCACAACCCAATGAGATGTTAGAACAGAGCACAAGTAGTTAGAAATGGTATCGATAGCACTCACTATCTGTGAACTCCCCACCTCCACACCACTCCTTTCCCACTCCGCCTCTAGTCCTTGTTTATATTTTGAAAATGTGGACCATGTGTTGTATGTTCTTCTATTATTAAATCATTACGCTATTTGTAACTGTTACTTGTGTCCATTGAAAATAAAAAGTGAAAAAAAGCAAAATGACACCATTTGCGGTCACTATAATATATCTTTAGAGAGCAACATGAAAATGTAGTCCATAACTGACAAACCAACTAAAACAATGACTGTAACACCATTTTCTAATCAAATAAATTCAAATAAAGTTAAATTGTATTTAATTCCACTTATGTTATAATAATTACTGTACTCTTTTCTCACAAAGGTGTGGAATTACCTAAGCATATGTCATTGAATATGGAATGTAAAGTTAAACACAATTACACTAAAAATGTATTTTTTTGTATTTTTTACTATTAAATGTAGTTTTTTCTTTATGTTGCCATTTGATTCATAACTATTTTTATATAGAAATAAGTAATTTTATGTTTATTTTGGCAAAGTTGTTGAACACCTGTTTCACTCCCTTGATTCCTCTATCTTTCTATGTATTCACAAAACAGACCAACCACTTTTATGACATTTTTTAAAGTATCAGCATAAAAAGTAAAAGACTCTCATATCTTAGGATCACTAATTTTTTGCCTACATTTTTACTTTGTACTTTAGCTCCCTAAAATGAAAATATTAATATCTATTCAAAGAAGATTTTATGAAATCAGTGTTAAACAACATTGTAATTAATTGAACTGATGGCTATTATTAAATATATGATTTGATCATTTAGAAATCAATTACGTTGTTGTCATTCTGTGAACCACTCCAAAACTTTTCTGTAGCTCTAGTTGACTAGCTCTCGATCATTGAACATGCACAACAGTAGTACACATTATTGTACTGTCCCAATGTTTATGTTAGATTATCAATTTTTTAATGAGAGCAAAAAACACTTTATTTTAGAAGGATAAGCAATTGATGCAACAACTCGCTCGCATAACAAAAAGTGCAAGTACTTATTGTAACTTCTAGAAATAATGCCATCAGATTATTACTTGCCACTAGCTCCTGCATTGCCTCTAGTGCATTGGTACTTGGCACAGGAAATGTTAACTATTCTGCTTGAGTGGAAAATAACTTTATGGTATAACAAACCAAACAAGAACAAAACTACTTCAGAGCAAGTAACATGGTAGCAGAGTGCAAAATGGGTCAGAAAGCAAAGTTGATTTCTCATTCTGAAATGTGGAGAGTCGTCTTTCCAAGCAGTACTAATGCTTTTCAGATAGCTTATAAGGTCTTTACAGCTTTCTAGAAATTGATAAAAGGCTTAACAACTTTCAGAAGTCTATAACAGAACTTCATCAGGATTTCTCAGCATAAGCAGGACACTTAACTGAAATGGAAGATTGTATAACAATATTTGACGTTGATATCTCTAATGCCCCACAAATGATGGAAGATCTCACAAAACAGAATTACTATCTCAAAATGAACATATATGATAACTTGAAGTACTGGGCACAAAATAACATTCTATGCATGGTCAGGATACCTGCGACAACAAAATAGAAGCTGTGATCACTACTGGCCCAACTTAACATATTCTGACACTTTCTTGTTGAACAGGGCCACTAAAAAATAATGCCCAAAGGCTGTGTTCAGTAATTGTCAGCTACCTGGATTTTACAGTTAAGAATCCAGTTATCCACAATTTTAGGACAATTCCAGGTCTGTGATTTGAAACCGGGAACCTTCTGCTTTTTAATGATTACTATGTCAAGCTTTTGCAGCAAATGAGGGCATTCAATCCAGCTTGCCTAATTGTAAACAAGAATAGTTTGATCTGTTCACTTATCTTCCCCTCCACCTTGGGAGGATGTTGTCACTAACATATAGACAAATACATTTCATAGTTGCCTGTAGGGACAATTTACTATAACAATTGTTATAGTTTTCTGCTCCAAGCCTACTTCCTAGGTGTGTACAGAGAAAAAAAACAATGTGTTTACCATGTTCAGACTAAAAGCTGATGTGTGTGAATGTGTCCTGAGAAAGTGGTAAGTTTTCCAGAAAACAAGTTGCTATTTAGTGTAGATAGAATTTTTATTTTTAAATAAATGCATCTATTTCTTTTTTGTTTGTTTTAATCTGCAACTGATTCATTCACAAATGCTCCTATGATTCTCCCGCACAGTAACCCTACTAGAATACCTTTCATCATTATATGCTTATATTGTTAATTCACACATATGGCATATCAGCCACCCTGAACATTTTTGCAGTAGAAAACAAAGTTGATACCTTTTGTGGAGTACCAAGGTGAACAGAAACCCAAAGGGGTCAGAAAACAAGGATGGACCAAAAGCTCCCCATTCCACTTCTTTGGAAGCAGTAGAGCTATCTCAAATGATAGACAATGAGGAGCAAAGGAACTGTACAAGAGCTAATGTATATGAGACACAATTTTATTTCTACGGATAAATGTATGAAAGTGGCAATGGATTTAAAGGCAAGTTTTGCCGTTGAAGCCATTGCTGCCTTAAATTTCCCCTGCAAAGTTGCCGATATTTGGTGACTTGTAAAATGTACCCCGTAGTGTCTGTTTAGATTATTTGTGGGGTGCTCAATTATCATGCATATTGACAAGTTACTGTCTCTCACTACTAAGGATAAGAAGCTTCTTCATGTATTTTTTCATATAAAAGCAAACGTTGGCATGTTGGTCATGTATGCTCAATGGCCTCTGTTTTGGATATAACATTTGTTTATTAGTCATCTCAGTGATATTGACTTAGTTTTTGCCTATTCTACACAATAGCTGACATTGTTGTTAATATTTTGTTGCATGATACATGCTCATTTATTGTTCTAGCTCAGAACTTCATCTTAAAACTTCAGTGACTCATGAGGGATCTGGACACATAATTTAATCACATGGGTAAAGTGATCTCATAGTTATTGATATCCCTGTGCAACACAAGCCTTAGTGTGAGGCAAAATACTAGTGATGTGATCACTGGAGTTTCCTACATAAAAGAGATTCTCTCTTTCCCAGTACCCCTAGTACTAAAGCAGGTGTTTACCTGCTCTGACACAACACCAAGGCCTTGAGAAAGATAATTAGTGAAACGCGCGTTGGCGGTGTAGCACGTTGCTCACTACCATACAATATACTTTTACAATCCAGAATGATTTACCTATTTTATTATTAATCTAATGGCTAAGGATACACCTACAGGGGCTATTTATAATGGATACTATTTGACAAACAATGCAAAATTGAGATTAGCTCTATAGGTGGTTTATCTGAGACCAAGGGCAGAGATTACATTCTGTGATATGTCATTTTAGGAAGGGAGGACTATACATAGGATTATTCCAATTGATATTGTGAAGACATAGATAACCTCTTATTTACTCTATGGATGGAATCTATTTCTACGTAGATACTAACAATATCTAATATTAATAACTGTTCTGAATATTTGTGTCAAGCGGCGCGCTTAGGTAGTGTTAAGTTACCATTTTTAACAGTGATCTACATTTAATTAATCATACTCACCATTTCCATCTTTTAATATTTCACTAATTGTTTAATTTTAAAGTTTGAAGATTTCACTGGTATTAATACATTTTAATGCATATCAATAAAATTTATAAGTATTAATATTTAGACTGAGAGTGCCCTAGAAACACATTTTCCTTTTCTCTCTTTCCAAGTTTAGACAACAACACCTTTACCAGTTAAAGGATAATACAAACAAAAATAAACAATAAATTTAAAAATTATATTTTGAAGTTATCCTTTGGGGGGAATACAATTCCCCCTGAATTTGCGCGGCGTTAAAACTATTACCGTTATTACGGTAGTTTTAACCCTGCTTTCTGCTCACAGCTCAGGGAGCTGCGAGCAAAAAGCCGGCGTTGAAAGTACCATAATAACACTAATAAAGCGCATTATTACCGTAATAACGGTAATAATGCGCAGGTCGCGTTACTTTTACCCGTATCTCGGCCAATTGAATTTCCCCCTGTGAGTGCTAAAGAGGAGTGGAAGTCATCGTCTACACGACCCATTAAAGTGCTAGAGACGAGTCACGAAATTCACAGATCGTTTCCCACCATGATCTGCTAGTTTTCTATACTGCTGAAGGAAAGGCTCCATTAGAAACGCTCTTATGCATACATGCCGGGGTCACAGTGTGTGAAAGCTGTGACACCAAGCGGGGCTAATGGGATTAATTTGGCAGAGAAATGTATTTGCAGTTGCACTTACTACATGTAATTAAACACTGCTCCTACCCAGGATACTGTGGAATAAATATAAATATTTTAAAACTAGGTAGCAAAATCGGCAGCATAATGCCCCAAAATGTTCTGTTGAGTTCACTTGCTATGAATAAAAAGGGGTGGTTATAAAGCGGAAATAGGTTGGACTTTGTCGTTACCCTTTTACTGTTTCTACCCTTTTCTGGATTATAAATAAACCTGCAAATGTATGCATATATTGATTTTATGGGGGTGTTTGCAAAGGCTGTGCTCAGTGGAGAATTTGGTTCATTTGCAAAAAGCAGCGTGGCCTTCATTTTTTGCGGTGTGCAAATAACCCTTAGAGATATAATAATAATACTAGTTTTGTTATAAGCATTCCTGAGCATTGTACTCACTAGGAGGTAATGCCGCACAATGGTTTGAGCCATGGATGCATCCAGGGGGTAAGGGATGGAGCTTAGCCGCAGGGCTCAAAAGTTCCAGTGCTGTCCATGTGAGGTTCACATGGGGGAAAAGAGCGCCAATGGCCATCTTATCCTGCTGGGAATCGGCAGGTAGGAGGGAGTTCCTGGGTCTCCAGCAAAGGTGGAGTGTGGGGAATGCTGTGAAGTCCCAAGTGTGTGGGATTCCACTAGGGAATCTAGAGGGCCCACAATTAAAACAAGGCACCTACAGGAAGGATGTGTATTATGAAGGCCGCAAGGCACCCACCTTCACAGTTCCACCTAGAAGACAGACACAAGCTAGGGGTAGGCATATCATATTAATAAGTAGCAGCTCCTGAAAGCGATTGAGTTTGGAGAAGCTGCTGCATAGAAGTGTGAAACCCTCAATCACTATCACTATGGATGTGGGACATGTTTTACAGGCTATAGTAGTATTTACAAAAACAGAGAACCAGTATGTGTAAGTTAGGGCACTCTAAGGATATAGATTATTTTAACACATTTAAAGTTTATTGGTATACATTAAAATTAATATTACAGTTTTAATAATGTGTAGAGCAGTGAAATATTAAAAAGAGTATATGAAAACTATGACCAGGATAAAACAAAAACTGATAAAACTAGCATGTTGCTGCTAGTACGCGCCGTCCTCTCTAACTATATATATAGTTAATATATGGTAATAGTATGGAAAGGTATTACGAATTTTATGAGTGTTACTTCTTCCTAGGATAATGATATCATAATATGAATTGAAATGATATATCACAGTAATAAAGGACCTGATATTGGGCCAATTTGTTTCTTAGTGAAGAAGAAGGGTGAGCGTGATGTGGAACATAGGAAATCCTAATAATGTGTTAATACTTGGTGACCAGATCTATGTTAATAGGTATATTGGCATGCCTCATTGAGAAGTTAGTACCAGCTGAGCAGCATTATATAATGCTAGTCATACACATTTGTCTCTCTTTCTCTTATGGTAAAAAAGTCCAAAATGTATATATGCTGCAATAATATTGGATATTGCAGTAGGTGCCTGTACAGGGTTGATAACACACCCCGCTGTAAAGAGCCAATCTTCTGCCCTTGTATTCTCTAATCTATAGAAATAATGGCACAATATATAGTTTTGACTCCGAGTTGAGAGCCGATGTCTCGGGCAGTTATATTCTATCTGGGTTCAGAGCGATGGATCAGCGTGTATATGACTCCATCTCTGATAGATTCTGGTCCTAATAGACCTAGCCATAGATCTGTTCTGAATAGTCGTATATTGACACTGTGCTAAATTAAATAAATATTTACACGCTGATCCATCGCTCTGAACCCAGATAGAATATAACTGCCCGAGACATCGGCTCTCAACTCGGAGTCAAAACTATATATTGTGCCATTATTTCTATAGATTAGAGAATATAAGGGCAGAAGATTCACAACCGCTGTTTACCAAGAGCGTATATACACTATCCTCGTCACACACAGGCTGTGTGTTTTCGATTTGAACCTCCACTTACTACGCGATCGCTGTCCGCGAGGGGTATTTAGAGCAAGCATACGCTACCTCCGCCACACATAGGCTGTGTGTCTCCGTCCCGAATCATCATACAAACAAGGGGAAAGGGACACTACCGCACTAAAGGAGGAATTCCCGCTCTGCAGACATCCACTATCAAGCGATGCCAAGTAAGTCACTCTGGATTCTTTTACAGATTTTAACAGACTTTTGAGACATTATCTCTACATTGGTCCAATGGACAATATCCAACTGTTGCTACATTGCATATGACCTATGGGTTTACCAAGACGTTAGCACTCTTATGGGACACCCTATTTGATTTGTTTTGATTCTGCCACTCACCAACAAATTGGAAGGGCAGTTGTTTATATTGCCTGATTGAACCGTCCACAACACGGGTTACATAACCTAGTGGACCACCGTTGTATATGGACTTATATGGTCCACCTTGATCATTGGTCTTTAGTTGTTTTGTTTGTTTTGTTTGTTTGTTTATACTGTTTTTTAGTGCACATGTTAGTTCAATTGTTTTCCGGCCGGAATCCTTTCCTGTAACATTGTAATAAATTCAACGATAACCCCCCTTTTTGGCCACACATGTTATATTTTCCAGCGCCCAGAACCTGCATTACAACAATATCATTCCTTTTTGGGAGGGTAGAGATTCCCTCCCACACATTTACAGGTTCCATTTGGCTGCTTTACATATCTATAGATAGCGCAACCCACCCTCTCTGTTTACTTTCATTTTGGACTCTTTAACCATAAGAGAAAGAGAGACAAATGTGTATGACTAGCATTATATAACGCTGCTCAGCTGGTACTAACCTTCTCAATAAGGCATGCCAATATACCTATTAACATAGATCTGGTCACCTAGTATTAACACATTATTAGGATTTCCTATGTTCCACATCACTAAAGAGGTTAGATGTACCTTCTAATCAAGGTCAATTACTGACAGTGGATAGGACAAATCCTTTTGCTAACTAGACACTGTGAACTGATAACCCTTATAACGAATGTCTACAGTACAAACCTAATCACTGTCACGCTCACCCTTCTTCTTCACTAAGAAACAGATTGGCCCAATATCAGGTCCTTTATTACTGTGATATATCATTTCAATTTATATTATGATATCATTATCCTAGGAAGAAGTAACACTCATAAAATTCGTAATACCTTTCCATACTATTACCATATATTAACTATATATTTAGTTAGAGAGGACGGCGTGTACTAGCAGTAACATGCTAGTTTTATCAGTTTTTGTTATATCCTGGTCATAGTTTTCATATACTCATTTTAATATTTCACTGCTCTACACATTATTAAAACTGTAATATTAATTTTAATGTATACCAATAAACTTTAAATGTGTTTTATATAATCTATATCCTTAGAGTGCCCTAACTTACACATACTGGTTCTCTGTTTTTGTAAATATCTGTTACTATGTGTGGGAGCACCTCTTCTAGGATTGTGGCGTTCCAATAATTAAAATCTGATAGACATATTGGTATAAATAGCCATCTCCTAGAATGCATAGGATATCCCTGGTGCGATATATGCGTTTTCTCTTTAAGGCTATAGTAGTAGTAGCAGAGAGCTGCTGTTAGAGGCTAATAAATTGCAGATCAGGAATCCCTTGATACATGGATGGATAAAGCAGATACAGTCTAACAACTTTGTACAGAAGGGAGAAAATTAACAGTGCCAGAATTGTCACAAAGGAAGGTCTCTGGACTCTGGGAATGGCAGCATGGATGGATATTAGGACATTATTTATATATCTGTATAGCAAAAGCTGGTCAGTAATAGCGCAGTACACAGACACTATAACTGGCAGGGAGGCTAAGCCCTAAAATACACTAGGAAACAATCAGAGCACAGGAAGAAGAGTCATCATAGCTTCCAGGGGTTACTTAATTAATATGTGCAGCACTCCTTCTATTGCCCAGGAGTCTGATAATTAATAATATACTAATTGCACACTCGCCCATTTGCTGGGACCTGGTGCTAATACTGTGAGCATCTCGGCCGTTGCCTAGGTGACGGCTGGGATGAAGAAACCAGAAGTGACCTTACGACTGGTAGTTGCTAACAGGCACCAACCGGTGAAAGCTGCAGGTGAACTCTCAAATCTCTTAAAATGAGTTGTGCCATATGGATCTATCCTGGGGCCACCTTTATTTGACAATTATATAAACAATATAAAGTTAGCCATCAATTAAGAGAAAATGTATCTAAGCTGTGCATCTCCTGAGTGTACATAATGACATGCAAGTTGATATAATGCCAAAAAGACAATGCTATGTTCACCTATTAACCATGTAACCTACCCGGCTCTACAAACTGCCCTTCTTTACAAAATTATGGAAATTTGTAGCAAAACTTAATTTTTTTTAACTGTTTTATATTTTGTTTCATTGGTTGTATAAAAACCACCTAAAATCAATGAGGTTGTTTCATATCTATTAGCAGTATAGTATTCACAATTAGTGCAGACAGAATGATTCTTCAACCCAAATATTGGGCAGCACAGTGGCCTAGTGGTTAGCACTTCTGCCTCAGCGCTGGGGTCATGAGTTCAATTCCCGGCCATGGCCTTATCTGTGTGGAGCTTGTATGTTCTCCCTGTATTTGCGTGGGTTTCCTCCGGGTGTTCCGGTTTCCTCCCACACTCCAAAAACATACTGGTAGGCTAATTGGCTGCAATCAAAATTGACCCTAGTCTCCCTCTCTGTCTATCTGTGTCTGTGTGTGAGTGTGTGTCTATATCAGGGAATTTAGACTGTAAGCTCCAATGGGGCAGGGACTGATGTGAATGAGTTCTCTGTACAGCGCTGCGTAATTAGTGGCGCTATATAAATAAATGATGATGATGATTGTAGTTTAATACGACTTGGATGAGGTATGAACATTATATCTACCTTTGGACTGTCACTTAAGCCAATGTCAAAACCATGACTGATATTTACCATGACTGATATTTACAATAAGAAAGTTTACTGGGTGGGGTTTAGCCATTACAATTTTTTATCAAGTGGGAAATCATGGCATTTATTGTTGGTTTATGTTAATAATATTAATATAGTAAAAATTATCATGCACAATTGATTATATTTAATGTAAAAAAAAATTCTTACCTTACCCAAACTTTTTAGATTTTTTATGGAAAATATAGGACTTTCTTTTGGTACCAAATTAGAGTAAAAGCTTTTTTATTTTAGGAGCACAATAGTAAAGTTACTGCTCTACTAGTTATTTTAATGTACTAAGTGAAGCCCTTTCAATTCATTAAACTAGTTCTCGTGAGTAGAATAGCTACAATATGTGTGCTTTTTAAGGTCTACCTTATATATAAAGTCCCAGGAACAAAAGTACCAATTTTAATTTTAAACTTTTTTTTTATCCTGAAGGTCCGGCACACCTGCTTATAGGTGCAGTGTACGTATATGCAAAAATCCTTATCTTGGGAGTTAAGGAAGATAGGGTTAAAGGGATGGAGAATTTGCTGGTTTGGTGTAATATATATTTTGTATGACTTTAACACATTACTGCAGGAGTGTGTGAGATGTGTCATGTAGGATGGGCTAAGGAAGTGAACTGGGAAGGAAGTGGAATGAGTAGATATTTTATTTACAATCTGACACCACTTGGATTCCACAGGAACTCCAATATGGTAGTAATGCTTTATCATTGATAAGAGGGCTCAGATTCATTTCAGTTTATTAACTATTGTGTAACCGAGAATTGGATACAACCATTCCGGAACACAGAGCTGAAATAAATAGATGAAATAAAGATTAAATATGCTACATAGTGGATGTCAGAGGATGTGTCACCTGACTGGAGATAAATAAAAATATAGCAGTTGGTTATTAATGTTAGATGGAAAAACAGACATATGTTTGGCAATGATGTTTAGGTGGAAGCAGATAAAAAGTACCATGAGGCCTTTGTACACCAAGTAATTTGCTATATAGAATATATATTTCTTTAATATTGTGATGAATATTTCTGTGTGTCACTATGATATTTCTTGCCTTAGTCATCATTTACTATGTTATATGGCCTTATTGTCTTGTCTTATCTAGTGTGCAGTGGATTATGGTCTTACAAGACACTATTTGGAAATTGGTGTCTGTTGAATTAACTAGATGCTATGTGGATTCTGACCCTGCAAACTACAGCTATTCAGCAGTCGGCAACATATTGTAACAGAGGCTTTTTTGCCACACCTCTACTATACAGATCTAGGTAAAAACCCAAGAAGTCTGCAGGAACAGGCTGCAGACAGGGTAACATTCCCTGTGGGTTTCTCTTGCAGCACATAAACACACAGGTTTACCACATAGCTGTAATTGATTTGCTTTCTGTGATTAGTTTGGATTGCTTGGGCAGAGGATTAAACACTTTCTGTTCTTGTAGATGGGCAACTGATGCTGAACTGTGTCTAGCTAGAGCAGTGTTTCTCAACTCCAATCCTCAGGACCCCTAACAGTACATGTTTTCCATATCTCCTTGCTTAAGCACATGTGTATACATTACTGACTGACACATTCTAGCAGATCCACAGGTGGTATAATTATTTCCCTTGTCACCTGGAAAGCATGCACTGTTAGGGGTCCTGAGGACTGGAGTTGAGAAACACTGAGCTAGAGCATGGGTCGCCTTGTGTCATCCTGACAAAAAAACTCCTGTGCTATTTGTAATGTGAACAATAAAGCCCAATTTTTCCAGCAAGAACTTATTTATGACTGTCATCTGCCAGGTGTCAGCATCACAATATGTAAAGTTATTATGAAAAGGAAACTCAAATACAGTTATGACAGTCTCAACAGGAATGTACTGATTGCAACATGTACAGCGAAATGAAGGCTATCACATTGGTCGCGTATCAGACTGACAAATGGGACTATTCAATACAGACTTTTTCACAACATCTCTAGGTAAGTTTACCTTTTCAGTAACATATATTGTTTGTGTGAAAATTGCTTTTATAACTTTGCAACCAATGTACTGTTTTTGTAACCTGTAACTGATATCTTGTTTTTATATAACCTTGCAACAAGTAAACTGTTATGATTTTTGCAACAATTGTCTTTGTCTGACTTTTCTACAGTGCTTCACACACTTACCCATCGCTGTAATCTACAGTAACCTCCCACTCTAATTTCATTTTCTAACTTCTCAGATTCATAATTGTGTCACTTAGCTGGAGTAGGGATGACCTGGGCCCTTTTGCTGGCTATAGCCTCTGGGCTACCACCTAACTCCACTTTTATAATCTACCACTCTGTCTAGGTATTTTCTTTTTTTACAGTATTGTATATCACTAAGATCCCTATCAGCATGATAATATCAGTTAGTTAGAAAGAAAATAGATTAATATTAAGTATTCGCCACTTTTAATGTCTGGGTTAGAAATAAAAACACGTATTGGTAGGTAGCATATATCTAAATCGAGAAAATTCTCTTCTAAACATGTACACATATGTTTAAGAAAGAATGTGATTGCCATTCCCTAATGCTGCCAGCTTACAGAGAGATTAATAGCACATTTGACCTGGCAGTTTTCTGACACTGTGGAAATTGAGAAAAATGATGGTTCGGAATCTTGACACAGAATTTGATAACTTTATTTATAACAAATGCATCATATAAGATATCACACCTGCAACTGTTCAGCAAACTGAAACATTTGGCACAATATCTTGTTCTACCCAATATTTACATTATGGCTGCACACATGCTGTTTAGGTAAACTAGATTCATATTAAAGTAGACAGGAAAAATATACCCAGGCAGGAAACCATTTGTGGTCACTGTGTGACCAAATTTGTTTTTATATAAACAAAAGAAGACACTTTCAGTCAAATGTGGAAAGACTGCTAATGATTTAGGCTGAAATAAGAAGCCACTTTTGTCACAATACTGGCATAATCATCAACATTTTAAAATGATTTCCAGGAACATATTGCAATTACAGTCATACTACAATTACCATCATCCAAGCTTTATTGAACTAGATTATAATACACATTTTGGAATTTTTGATACTTCTAAAATAATGGTGATCCTACTAACTGGTCATCACCTTCCTGCTATTTAGATGTGAAATCTCCCATTACAGGAGAAAAATGTTCATCAAATTTACAGCTTAATGTTCTGAAAACATACTCTAATAATCACAGATTTTAACAGTACAGTCCTGTGGAACTGCGGAGTTGTTGACTGTGGAAACGCTTCTTTCAGATACCATGTTAACAAAGTCCTGAAAATATTTTGAAGTTCTTTAACAAACAGGAACTTTAATATCCAATATTTTAGTGTCATGTATTGTGTATGATTTAGACATTGTCTCTTAGTGTAATTTAAGGTCATCTGAGCTACACTTCAGGTCATGCTTGACAACAGACAACTATATCTTAACCAAAAGTCCAGACATACACCACCTCCACCCAACATAGATAAAACAGGAACATTTGAACATACATAGATCCCCAGCTTTGGTAATCCTTAATTTTAGTTAATGGCTTGTTTCCCAAATCTTATCCTTAACCTGTTAAATGCTTTATGACTAGCAACATTCCTCTGTACACTCTGTGAACATGGCAAACAAGATATAACAGGATGTCCAGACCAGAAATTTTGCACAAGAGTTGCAATTATTCCATTAGCACGTCTTATTGTACAAAGCTTAGTGCTCTAACCCTTTAAAATGCTCATATTTTTGAAGAAAGAAATGCAATGCTGAAATATTTATGGTCGTTACTAACTTTTAAATTATGCTTTCTAAGGAAGCATCTTGCAAATTAAAATATGTTTTATATTTAATGTAATTGTAATTACTTATGTGTGCAAAGACTCTTACGGAACTTAGTTCTAACAGTCCAAGAATTTCTTTAGATGTAATAAGTAAAGCTTATTGTGAGTTGCAATGTTATTTGCTGAACACTAAAATACTGAATAAACATTTACACACAAATTAGCTCCATGACAGCCAAGTCTGCGTTTTCCATCCATGGGCTCATCTCCCAGAATACAGTAAGCTAATGTGAACAGGTGTATTTAATTCACTAATTACTGTGGGTCAGCACTGAGATAATGACCCAGTCCTTTCTTACATTACTTTTCTTTCTTGTACATTGTTCTAAAACCTATCTTAAGAATTTCAAACCATGTTTGTTGTAGGACTTTGACACATGAGAAAAATAAAGATTGGTCTGTGCTATCCTGCTGTGCAGTAATGGATCCTCCCTGCTGCTGCATGCCGTGCTAGTTCTCCACTGTCTAGTCTTGTATTAGCATCTAAGAAAGAAAATAAAATAGGAGAGCACTTGAGTTTATTTTAAATGCTTTTATAAGAATATAATACACTGTGTCCACTTACAATAAGGTATATGAAGTGCCTAGCATGATAAACTGAACATAGAAGATGCCAGAAGATGCCAGTCTCCAGTGTGATGTCCAGAACCAGGAACACGTAAGTGTGACCTATTGGGGTTAAGGTAGCATTTAATCTCATATATCTTCTTTAAATTAAAATATACTCAATATCTAAGAACATGAATATTTTCAATTCCTGCATCCTTAACGAAGGTGTCTCAAAGATATTAGTACAGAATACTTTTGTACAGTGTGAGTAATCTGTGTTGTATTTGGTGTATTTTTTTCTCTATTTCCACTGTTGCTGCATTCATTTGTTGCTTGTGCTCTCTCTCTCTCTATATATATATATCTATATATATATATGTATATATGTATATAGATATACTCTATATTTTTTAAGAACCTGTAAAATGGCTTTCAGAGCGCTTAGAACAGTGTATGAGGATTTTAATGGTGACACGTTAAATGAATGTAGTACTGTCTTACACTCACGTTTAGGGCCTTTGAAGAATATTTGTGTAGAAAACTTAAAGCATGGTGGGAATTAGTGGGACTTCAAAATTATTTAAATGTGGGAAGAATAACAAGGAGTCGCTGAATACTTAAAGAGTGGTACCATATAGTGGATGAATGTTCATTTCAATTAATGAAATGGATTATTTTTGAGAAAAAGAGGATGTTAAAAGATATAGAGATCAGACATGTGGGTTTGGAGCTTCTTGTATTGGGTCCCTTAACTGTCACCTTTTGGTGCCCATTTCTCTACCCAACATGCTGCCTGATAGACCCCTGCATCACTGGAGGTGTTGACTGCTAAAGTTCGGCCTGCTGAAGCTCTGTGCACCGGTTATCACTGCCACCGAGATTCTGTCAGCCATCTTCCTGGTCTGGCTCTCCCTTCGACTGCCACAACACCTGGCCATGGCTTCCTGGTCTGGCTCTCCCTTCGACTGCCACTGCCACCTAGATTCTCTCAGCCATCTTCCTGGTCTGGCTCTCCCTTCGACTGCCACAACACCTGGCCACGGCTCCCATCGGGTGAGTGGACCCCGGGCAGCCACTTCTTGTCTGCATCTGAGTAGGCCGGATATCCGGTCAAGAGTGACGGAGCAGCACTGCACTTCTCTCACAGTGGAGCACTTCCACACTGTGATCTATAACACTGGAACCAGGGAGGTGGACTGTCATCACTGCGGTCCCAATCAATCAGGGGCTGCAGGTGCTCACTGTAGCCATATTGTGGCCTTACTCATACTACTGTCCCTCCTGGACTGTGTTGAGACACACTGTATACTGTTGCTTCCTGTTGGCCTCCCTCCCAGCCCCCCACCATGTGGGCATTGAGAGAACTCACCTTTCACCCCACTTGTAATGGTCGAACTTCACCAAGATGCATAGCGTCTGACCAGATGAAGAGACCTCCACCCATACCCACATGACTCTGCTATAACTTTATATTCTTCCCCTGCTGCTATCACACCCACCAACTCTGATCCAGCTCATTTCTGGCTTGCTGATCCAGGCCCTCTGGACTCCAGTTATCTGTTTTTGCCCTATAGACACAATGGGACCCAAAAAGAGTAAGACTACTACACCATTCTCAGTGGTCCGGTTCTTTAAACTACAACCTTCATCCTTTGTAGGGGTTTCAGCTAAAAACAAGGGGCCTGGAAAGGGTAGAGGAGGACCATCCACATTTCCTCCTGTGTCAACACCTTCTGCTGACTTACTCTCACAAGCTGACCCCGATGGCCCTCTCACCATGAAAAGGATGCAACTGATGCTGGCTTCACTCAAAGCGGAGATGTTGTCTGATATGCTCTCTTCAGTACATGAAATTAACGTGCAAGTGACCAAATTAGGTGGGTGAGCTTCACACATGGAGGAATTGGTGGCATAATATGACAATCTAATGGCATGTTCATATTGTGCCTTATGTCAGGTTTCTAGCTCTGTTACTATTACATGAACTGTTGTGTTTTAATGTTGACTGCTATGGGTGGGTAGTATATGGCCATGTCCCCCCTGCTAATGACTTTTGGGGTTATTACTGTTTATTTTTGACCCCCTCCTGGGCCTTTCCCTCAACCCAGGTATGCACAATGCCCATTTTGGCTGTCCAGGAAATTTATTTTCTGGCCAAAGCCCCTCTAGTTTTTAAGGACTATAGGTTCCCTACTTGCTATACTGCCAGTTCTCCCTTTAAGGGTATTGAAGTGGCCCTTTTGTTTAGTTCAAAATCTAATTTTAATTTTGGTTCTAGCATTGTGGATAAAAACTGTCTCTACTTGATTGTGATAAGGTCCTTGGATGGGCAAGCGGTGACTATTGTATCTCTATACACTAATTCTCCCCAGGTCCCTTTCCTTAGACTGACTCCCGAGATATTGATTCACACAAAGAGGGTACTTTGATCATCATGGGCAATTTTAATATACTATCAGACCCCAAGCTCAATAGATCTCCCACTATCTCTTCCCGTTCAATAGACACTGCATTTTCCAGATTACTGGTGGAGTTCGGTCTATATGTTGTTTTGAGGGTCAAGGCCCCGTTGGAGTGTGACTACACATATCACTCCACGATGCATAATTCATATTCTCACATTGACCTGATCCTGACCCATAAGTGGTCATTGCAAAATACTAAAACAGCTGGGATCCTCCCGTTATCAGTGTCTAACCATGCCCCAGTGGTCTGGACATGGTGGGTCCCTAGACTGGTAATCTCCCCAGACTCCTGGTGCCTCCTCACTCTGTTAGAGGCCAAGGTCGCACTTAGCAAAACGCTGGACATATTTACAACTAGTATCACTCCAGAGTACACATCCGTCTTCAACTTTTGGGGTATGCTTAAAGTTGTGATGCGGAGCTCCACTATACAAGGAGGAGCAAGAATCAAACGTGCCCTACTTGACCATCAGAGGGAGTTGGAGTCAGAATTGTTCTCCCTTGAGTCCCTTAATAAAACACAACCCTCTACAGATCTTAAGTCCTGAATTGCTCTGTTAAAGGGCCAGTTGCAGAAACTATTGCTCACCTGTACCCAGCAAGAATTAAGTAGGTTGTGGCAGAAGTTATATGTGGCAGGTAACAGGGGAAGTTAGACTGCTTGCAAGGAAACTTAGGGGCCAACAGGTGCAAAATTGTAATAAAAATCTAGCTACGGACTTGGGGGCCAGGCTTTCTAACCGTCGGTATATAGCAAATGCATTCACGACCTAGTACTCTAAACTCTATAACCTCTGTGCTGATGACTCCACAACCCAACTTATGCCTTCCCTGATGGCGCATTTCTTGAGGAAAATCCTCCTCCCAAAAATAGTTGACAACTCTACAATGGTCCACAATGCCCCATGGACACAGCTCGAAATCATGTCTGTGATTAAATCGTTGCCTAAGGACAAAGCCCCTGGCACAGACGGGTTCAATAATAACTTTTACTCTATGTTCCAGGTAGAACTCATCCCGATTTTAGAACAATTGTTTAATGCAGATACACTACAGTATTCCAGCAGAAATTTTGGAGTCTCGTATAGTGACAATTCCCAAACCGGAAAAAGACCTGACCCTGTTCCAAAATTATAGACCTATTGCCATCCTCAATTTGGACATAAAAATGTATGCTAAATTGATTTGAAATAGACTTAATCCCCTCATATCCTCCCTTGGTCATCTGGACCAGGTGGACTTTGCTTTTGCCCAGCATGCCCCTGAAAACACTCGGCGGATGATTAATATTATGGAACAGGTCATGAAAATAGGGCACACATTGCTGATTTTGCCTTTGGACGCCGAAAAGGCCTTTGACAGCCTCCAGTGGGAGTATATATACGTGAGGTCTTGGTCTAGTTTTGGGTTCAATCACAAGATCCTTGCATCCATCTTAGCACTCTAAAATAATCCCTCAGCATATGTTTACAGCAATGGCTTCCCCTCTGACAGGTTCCCAATTACCAACGGTACTAGACAGGGTTTTCCTCTATGCCCCCTTATATTTTTGTTAGCCATAGAACCCTTAGCTGAGCAGATTAGATAACACCCCCAGCTCCCAGGTATTAAACTGGCTAAAACCCCACATAAACTACATATTTTTGCAGATGTTATCTTGTTGCTTGTTACAAGCTCGGAGGCCTTGTTACCAGTGCTCCATGAAACATTATGCAGCTATAGTGAGGCTTCATATTACAAATTGAACATCACCATAATGGAAGCCTTACCTATAAATATTTTGGAAGCACTCATGGCACAATTAAGGTCGGCTTTCCAGTACACCCAGAGGACCTCCTTCTTGCCATATCTTGGTAAACTGATCACCCCTGCTATAGAGTCCCTGTTTGACATTAATTACATGTCTCTGCTGCTACACTTGATCAATCTAACGAAGTCTGGGCTGGGCAGAATAGCGGCATTTAAGATGTCTATACTGCCGAAAAGGATGTACCTTTTTCTCACACTCCCTTCCCTACTTTTCAAATGTATATGTATAAATTACATTCTCTGCTCACCGCATATGTGTGGAAAGGCAAATCACAGAGACTGCTCCATTCCATAATGACCGGTCCAAAGAAAGAAGGGGTCTGGCCCTCTCTGACCTAGTTAAAAATCAGGAAGCAGCAATGCTAGTCCAACTGCAGAACTGGTCTCTGCCTGACATTTGTAAACCCTGGGTAGACCTTGGGAAAACCTTAATCATGCCTTCCCATTGGCCTATTTGCTGAGGGTACCTAAACCGTGGCACCAAGCGTACTCATTCCTCCTTAGACTCACAAAAGATGCCCTGTTGTTTTGGGGCAAATCATTGAAGATGCTAGATGATCTGACTCTCCCTACATCCAACCTCTCCTTACTTACTCTGGCCAAATTCATCCCTGACCTTTACCTCTCCCTCTGACTGATCAAACGCATCAACTGTATCAAAATCATTTATCCTGACCAGAATATTTAGTATTTCACCCAACTGACGGACCATTTTAATATTCCTAAAAATGACTTCTTTAAGTACTTGCAGGTACGCCACTGGCTCCTGTCTCTTTGCTCATAACACCTTGATATGCAACACCCTACTCCTTTTATTCTTGCTAAATTGACGACAGGGTGAACAGGGCTTCCATCTCCATTTGGTATACATACCTCACAGCTGGGGGTAAACCCTCAAAGACTAACTCTCCTCTTCTCTGAGAGCGAGACTTCGGGTAGGTGATTGACGCAATCCAATGGGATATTGCTTTTCTAACCCCCTATTGCATGTTGCAGTGTCTAAATCACACAGATAAGATGTTTAAAGTGCTCCAAAAGCTTTATTGGACTCCAGTCAAACTCCAGAAGATTTGGCCCGTACAATCCAAGAACTTCTGGTGTAACTGTGGGGCGACAGGCGACATCTTCTATATATTTTTCTGACTGCCCCAGGTTCTTTCCTCTGTGGTACGCAGCTACTGTCACTCAGAATGTTTTAGGTCACATTTTAGTCGCAACATGGGCAGTGATTGCCCAGGCATGGAGAACGCCATCCCTTCCCCTCTCCCTAAAATCATCTCCAAGGTCCAATTGAGTTGTGAAATGGAAACACTAGGGGTCCCATACTCCTCTTCGGCCTCCTTGCCACACATGAAGTGGTTTATCTGGCTTGACTATAGATCTAAGCTCCTTACCACACATGATTCCCAGGCCCTAGAAGGAACTTTCTTGCAGTATAGCCCCTGGTCCACTCTTTATGTTGTAGGTGTGATGTTTGCTAATGTGTACCTACCTCTATACATTGTATTGCCTGTTGTAGCCTTAACTATAAAGTCATAATAAAAACTATTGTTGAAAAGCCAAAAGGAGCTCTAAATTGCATCTGGTGGAATCCTAAAGACACATATATTGATATGTTTAGTGAATTGGTTAAACATGATCTAAGGGTATATTTACTAAACTGCAGGTTTGAAAAAGTGGAGATGTTGCCTATAGCAACCAATCGGATTCTAACTTTCATTTATTTAGTGCATTCTACAAAATGACAGCTAGAATCTGATTTGTTGCTGTAGGCAACACCTCCACTTTTTCAAACCCGCAGTTTAGTAAATATACCCCCAGGTGTCTGTAATGTGAACCTTAGACAGTCTTTAGCAGTTGTGTATCCTTTAAATTTATCCAATTTAGCAGTATCGACAAAGTTCATATCTTTAAATCCATATTTGTTGCTTTAGCCTCAAAACAGAGATGTGACATTGAATAGACAAAATGTTTATCTGGAACAGAAAGTCTTTTTATTTTTCTTGCTTGGATAAAGACATCTTAATTGTCTATGGACAATGGTATCTCAAATGGTTGGGGGTATGAAAACCTCCAGTACTTACTTTATGACATTTTCCTCACTTATCCTAAATGATTGGATATACTTAAATTCAGTAAGGTCTCATTTTTGTTTTTACCATATTTCTATAAATTATTTTATAGAACTGAATACTAAAATAATTCTACACTTAACCATATCTAATACATTTCTCTATTTAACTTACAATGTAATTACTAATACTATTTTCATTGATTTGCTGATGGTAACATTCCATCAATACAATAAATGAATATGTTTATGCTCCACACAGGAGAAATTGTGTAACCTCATTCAGCATTGTGCAATATGCAGCAATTTGCATATAAATACTATGACCGTTTTGTGCTAATATTATTCTCTTAGGGCCTGAGTCATTAAGGAGAGCAAGACAAAAAAGGAGTAAATTTGATTCTGGACAAACCATGTTACAATGGAGTGACATGGGAGTGCAAAATAGTTTACTATTTTGCAATGTAGTTAAATAATACTTGCCAACTTTTCCTCGTTGGCATCAGGGAGGTCCCGGGGGAGGTGATAGTGCAACTTATCTATTGTGGGGGGCGAAAACCGGGAGGTTGCCCTGCTCTCCCAGGAGCCCTCCCAGAAATGCGGGAGTCTCCCGGACATTCCGGAAGAGTAGGCAACTATGCGTTAAAGAAAAGCAGCTAATGAATCTCTAGAGACTGAAGTGTCTTTTACATTTCTGTCTCAATTACTGAAGTCATGTTGTCTTACCTGTCAGTCTTTGATTAAATCTTGGTCTCCATGAAAATGGCCACCTCCATAGGTATCAATACATGGACATAGGACTCAATTTCTGAACTGTGTCATCATGCCACAGATGGCGAAGCCAACCACATCTTGTACTGGCTCAGCATCAGGGAAAATGCCAGACTCTTCGGGGAGTGAGGGAGATCACCCCTAATTCAGGGAGGTTCCCTGATATTCAGGGAGAGTTGGCAAGCATGAGTTAAATACTGGCTACTTTTTTATGTAGCACTCACATAAATACTTAACAGCTTTATTTTTAAACTGAAATTTAAAGTTGATCTAGGACATGTCCTACCCCAACTATAAATCTGTCCTGACATTTTAAATTTATCTCCCCCTCCTATGCAACATGGTTTTGCTAAAATGCAAAGTTACTCCTTTTTTTTTATTTTTTCTTCTTAATGATTTTGGCACTTAGACTTGATGCAGTCTATACTAAGAGAGTTATTTATCCAAATTAATAATTTTGTCCCAAATTCTTATAGGGAGCTACACAATCCTTTGTCAGATATTTTAATTCCGTTTGAAGCCTTTATGAAATGAGCATAAAGTTGCATTTTAAAAAATAGCATAGAAATTGACTGTAGTTCCAACTGTATTCAAATCAAAGCGTGTCTCAAGATGCGTCTCATATTGAATCTGGGTTTAAGTAAACTATAGCTAAACAGTACTTGCCACATGTAGACATGCACAACAGACTGCAGTATACACACATACGCATATGCAATATGAGGTTACATCAAAACGTATAAAATATAAGAACACTTCTAAACAGTATAAACATTTATAAAAATATTTATAAAAATGTTTTTTATTATTGTTTTTTTTACATAAAATACATAAATATGCTTGCAATGAATTCTGTACATACAATGGGCCTGATCCATTAAGGAAAGTAAAGAAAAAAATGAGTAACCTTGCACCTTGGCAAAACCATGTTGGATTGGAAGGGGATGTAAATTTAAAATATGATGACAGATTTGTAGTTGGGGTAGGGCAGGTCTTAGATCAACTTTTCAATTTCAGTGTACAAATAAAGCTATAAGTATTTGTTTGCTAATTAATAAATAACAGCCAGTATTTAATTTATGCGCAAAATAATAAACTGATTTGCACCCCTTGCATTATAGCATGGTTTGTAAATGAGAAAACTTACTCCTTTTGCCTTTACTTTCTTTAATGAATCAGGCCCATTGTGTATATTTCACTTCTGAAAGACGCACATAAAAGGTTAAAAATGTAAAGGGGCAATTATTGTGACATTTTGACTAATACAAACAGGGTATTTAAATAAAGGGGTATTTTACCAAAAGAAATTCAAAATAAAGAGAAAGATGAATGATGATTCTCTTCGTCCAAGAGAAAATGTACTCTTTTGCCGTACTTTCCTTAATGAATCAGGACCAATGTGTTTTGCAGTCTATATTAATTGCATACACATGTTCTGTGCAAGTTAGTGGCATGGATATGTGTACTTTTTAAATCAAAGACCATGCCGTTTCTGTCATCACTATCAGTCGACATCTACACCTGACCTGTATTGGGTGCAAATGATACGGCTGAAACCAATCAGACTTACAAGAAAACCCAGGACTTGAATCAGCCGCATCTGCAGCGGAACTCCTTTAGTGTACATTGAGAATGTGAGTCTGCTCCTTCCATCCCCCGTTCCTCCTCTCCAGTCATAGACAGTCATAAGTCTCAGTTGTATTTGGACACAAAATGCATGCAATTGCATTCATTGACATAAGGTCCATTTCAGAGCATGCACAGCTATTTCACGCAAGATACGCTACACAAATGGACATTCGTCCAAACATGAATGAGGCGCACTGTATTTTATAAAAAAAAAAATGTTGTTACAAATAACATGTACAAGAGTTTTATTACTTATTTCTGTTTATGACTTGTAGATATATGCTGATTCTAAAATTCAGGCAAATTTCAGTAAATTTGTCCAGATTAGTGCAAAATGTTTATTTTAATATACACCCTCTGGATAATCAGGGCAGTCATGTGTATTGTTTTGTATACGTTGCTTCTAATTCTCTACTAGTCTTCAAATTGTGAGAAAAGTAAAACTTGTATAGGCATCTGTGGTATTTTTTAATATTAACATTGTTCCATTTATGAACTGAGGTTGGTCTCTGAGCGCACCTCATTTTTTTTCCCTTTTGCATAATCAATTTCCAGCAATGAGCTGTGCGAATGGCAGGAATATAAAGGCAGAGAAGCAGGTACAGTTAATCAAGTAAAAAGGGAGATTTAACCCCTCACAAGTAAAGTGCACAAAGTCCACAGGTAAGGTGCACAAAATGCCAACAGTTAGTCACACTCTGGCCCTGTTCGTTAAGTAATGTAAATGAAGATATGTGACATATTTTGCCTAAAATTGCACTGTGTTCAGAAACGAACTATATGCCAGGTGATACAACTGCATGCAATTCATCTACGATTGCAAATGACACTTCCTAAAATTAAATTACTAAAAAAATCACATTCCTAGCAGGAAGTGCTAGAAAAGATACATAAAGTGAATATGTATTATATGTATGAATATGTTATTTACTATTTAAGTGAACAACTGCCTAGGCAAAACATTGTCATAAATAAATAACCTGTTTTTAGAAATGGCTTGTGATGTTGTATTAAGCAGTGATAAGGAGTAAACAGTGACATAACTCAACGCATCTGCCATTCAGCAGGCACATGATGGGCCTGAGTCATTAAGGGGAGCAAAGCATAAAAAAGAAATAACTTTGCACCTGGACAAAATCATGATGCATTGGAGGGGGAGGTAAATTTAAAATATGGGGACAGATTTATATTTGTGGCAGGGCATGTCCTAGTTCAACTTTCAATTTCAATGTAAAAATAAACCTATCAAGTATTTGTGTGCTACATGAAAAATCAGACAGTACTTATCTTATGTGCAAAATAATAAACTAATTTGCACCCCTTGCATTATAACATGGTTTTCCCCAAAGAACATTTACTCCTTTTTTGCTTTACCTTCCTTAATGACTCAGGCCCGATTACTGTAAATAAAAAGTGAATGCCTCACCAATTGTATCAGATAAGGACCCCCCCCCGTCACCCCACCAAAGTAATTATAAGATGGCAATTCCAAAAGTAAAACTTAACATGTAAATTGTACCTGTAGCACTCTTTTCCTTTTTGATAGTGATGTGGGTGATGATCATGAATGTATTGATTGTTCTGGGACTGAAGTTACACTTGACAACGGTGAGACACAAACTGTAAGTTTACAGTTGTTGTTAATATCTGTTATAACTCCACAGGATTATTCCAAACTAACCACAGTAATTGGAAACATTTGACAGAGGAAAATGTACAGAAGAACACATCCTAGAGTACTCTTATAACAACTTGCAATCTAGTGCTTCAGCAGGACATATGTATATATACTATGCAAAAGAAAAAATGTAATTGAATGCAGAATTGGCTAAGCATTACAGAGGAGAACATTAAAATTAGTTTACATTGGTTGGTATATTGATTTAAAAAAAAAGAAAAGAAATGAGAGTGTTAGAAACCCGTCAAATAGGATTACATTGCAAATGTGGAAAGGTACATTTTGGGTCAAAAAAGAGAAATTAAGATGTAGAAATGTATATAATAAGGAAAGAAAGAGATAAAAAAAAGTCTAATTTGAGCAGGTTCTTCATGCTATTGACTAGAATTATCTTTTGTTTAATGCTAATTCCCTCATTTCTATGTTTGTGATTTGTCTTTAATGAAGTATAGTTTTAATTTAATTTTTTTTTGTATATTTGTTTAGAAGAATTGAAGATCTCCACAATGATTTCAGAATTCAGAAATACTATCAAAGGTTAAACTCCTACCTTTAAATATTTTTGTGGGGATACTTGTGCTAGACCGTTGTGAGAAAAGTAGGAACTAAAGCAATTAAGTGACTCTAAAATAATGATTAATGCGTTTTAAGAACTTAGATTTTTTTTATGAAATATGCACATAATAATTGCATGATTTTGATTTTTCCATATAGTGTAGAAGGTCAGGAAGTATGTTTTAGAAGAGAAAAACATGGGCTAAAATACTTGTAAGCAGAAAAGGAGACTTAGGGGGGTATTCAATTGTTCGTCCGGACCTCAGAAAAACTTGCGCTCTAAAACTATTACCTTTAATACGGTAATTACTCACTGAAATTCAGCGAGTAAATTACCGTATGAACGGTATTTACGCGCAATATTACCGTATTAGCGGTAATAGTTTTAGAGTGCGAGTTTTTCTGAGGTCCGGACGAACAATTGAATACCCCCCTTACTATGAAAGGCATATTTGACTGTAAAGGTTTTCATACTGTTTATAGATATTCTGCAGTCTTTATATTCTCTAATAGTAAATGGTGTCTAACCACCTGTCTAGACACAAAATGATTGCAGTAAGCAAGCTGGCAGAAAATAAGTTATATTGAAGTTATAAATTTAGCCAAATATTGTTACACAGGAATGTAAAAGGCAGGGGAGATGAAATGGGTGAGGTAAGAGGAGATCGATGTAGAAAAGCAGACAAATGGACAAATGGCAGCCTTTACAAAGTCAGTTAGTGTAGTTCAAGAACCTCTTACCACATAGCCCCAGCCTGATAAAAATGTAGAACAAATACTCGCATGCAACCCTTTTAAAAAAAAAATTGGTCTCTACTATTCCACTACCTAAAATGCAACAATACCCATTAAGATCTAAGGCAGAAGAAAAAATAAAACAATAAGACTGAATAAAATAGTTGTTTCAATTTAAAGTGCCTGCAATACACTAATACTACCAGTAATTCCCAATAAAGTGACACTACTTTCTAGGATTTCATGAAAAACAAGATTACCTGACAATAATAGTTATTTGTTTTTCTTTTGTAATATTTCTGTACATCTTGAGAGCCAGTTTTTAATTGCACATATGTATAAAAGACAACAGTATACATCAGGACCAGTCTACCGCAGACATTTCTCTTCAGTGCATAACAGTGACCATGATAGCCTTACAGTCATGGGCATAAAGCATATCAGAAGGGGGACAGCTATAAAAAAAATAATGTCTGAGTGAATTTGCTTAGATTTTTAAATTACACTCCCCTCATTCTGAAGGGTTTAATGATGCTTTAGATTATAATTGTTTGGACTAGTGATTCTTGTTTTTTATGTAATGGCTTAGGAATGATGATTTAGGATTCCATCAAATCTCCTTACTGTTACTTCATTTGGATATTTGTTTTATGCTAAAAAGGTTACATTAAGTATGTGTTAAAGGCAGAGTAGCATGAGATCCTCAACTGCTAGAAACTCTTCATGAGATGTTCACATTTAGCAGCCTCCTTTCTGAGAATCTAATTATGTTCCACAGTACTCGGCTGTCCCCAGGACTTACATTCGGATAGTAGCAGTTGTTGATCCAGAACTTGCCCACTGGAGTGGACAGAACATTGTAAGTGATAATGAGCAGTGTCAGACTGGGGTAAGAAGGGCCCACAGGGTGGGAATACAATGGTAGGGGCCCACCAGAGGGGGTGTGGCCAGTCACTAGAGAGGTGTAACCAAACCGTGGTGTTGTAAGCCCACAAAGGACAGCTAGCACCAAAGTGTAGTATATAAAGAATACACAGTCTTGACCTGCCCCTTATATTGGGCAGAACTGTCACCAAAAAAATGTCCTACTAGAATCAGAAAACATGACAGACTATCCTGCTCTCTCCTACCTGTTCTTGTCACTTCACCACCTGTGGCTGCTGGTTTCTTTAGTTGTGGCTTGTCTGGATCCTGGAATATTGGGGGCTCTATTTGGAAAAAAAAGGAGGACATTTAGAAAATTTCAACCAGCCCTGGCGTTAAATCAATAGGACCCATGATTAATACTTAGGCCTTCCTCCAGCCCCAACATTAAAATAATAGTATTCCCATTTAATAAATAGTTCTATATGCCTCCAACCAACCCCAACATTAAAGTAATAGTATTCCCATTTAATAAACCTATTTCCCTCCCTCCAGACAGCCCCTGCAATAAATGAATCGCATTTACCTATAATAAATAAATCTATTTCCCGCAAATGTCAGTACCATTAAATAATTCATATTCACATTTAATAAATAGAACTCATGCTCCTCGAACTCAGCCCCCCATTCAAATAATAGCCTCCAAAGCACCCCATCTTAAATTAATAGTCCCCACTATAAAATGAAATTGCCCCACTATCACCCCACAAACAAAATAGCACCCATTAATTAGCCACAACCTACCTCACACACTGTCAGGATTCACTAGGATGAGTGGGATCCTTCTGGTATCAGCTGGAATTAGTGGTACTTCACCCAGAGGCGTGGAATCTAACAAAGCGGAAGGTTTTCACCAGGGATTCCCTCAAAGGAATTTGGGCTTTGCAGCTTCCACCCTGCATGTCGCGGCCCTCTAGGGAAGTTCCCAGTGAGTAGTGATAGAGAACCGATTGCTAGAGAAGAAGGTAGACACTAGATAGCCACTAATAAGTGGGAGTGCCGAGGGATGCTCTGCGATAGTTCATAGAGAGATAGATGTGATGGTCTGCAGTAGTTACCACTAAGTAAGTGGAGCAGGTAAGGTATAATCCGCAGCAGCACACTTGGAGCAATGATCTGCGGTAGTTACCACTAATGAGTGGCGCAGAGTGTAGGTGATTTGCGGCAGTACCCTTGGAGAGATGAAAGCGAAGATAAGCAGTAGTTACCACTAATGAGTGGCGCAGGTAATAGGTGATTTGCAGCAGCACACTTGAAGAGATGAGAACAGGGATCTGCAGTAGTTACCACGAATGAATGGAGCAGACAAGCAATCGTCTGCGGCAGCACACTTGGAGAGATGACAGCGGTGATCTGCAGTTGTTACTACGAATAAGTGGAGCAGGTAATAGGTGATCCACGGTGCCCCACTAGGAGTGCTTCCAGGCAGGCCAGGAGTCTGACGAGAAGAACCAGCACTAAGAGGTGCTGGAAGGGGCCTTATAAATTAGAGGCAACCAATGGATGAGTGGAGTAGGTGAGAACAGGTGAGATGGTCACTCATGCATGCGCAGAGCCGTTGCCGACCTGACAGCCGGAGGAGAAAGCGGGAAATCTGGAAATGAGTAGATGCTCAGATTAACAGGTGGCAGCCGTGGGAGAGCGGCGTGTGATACACACACTACATTGCCACAAGCCCCTTGTGCCATCACACACACACACACATTACTGTGCCCGTTCATCACCATTCTGTGCCCTCTTAGGATCACACTGTGCCCTACTTGCTGCTTTTACCCCCCTTCACCTGCCCTCCTTCATCATCCTGTGCCATGATGCTTTTGCTCCCTCTTCTCCTGGCCCCTCTCCATCATCCTGTGCCATGCTGTTTTTGCTGCCCCCTTCTCCTGGCCCCCTTCATCACCCTGTGCAATGCTACTTTTGCACCCCCCCATCATCACCCTGTGCCATCCTACCCCCATCACCACACTGTCCCATACTGCTCCCCCCTTCATTCTGTGCTATGTTGGTTTCACCTTCACTCTGTGCCATGCTGCTGCCCCTCTTTGTCACTCTGTGCCATGCTGCTCCCCCCTTTCTTCACTCTGTGTCATGCTGCTTTCCCCCCCTTTCTTCACTCTGTCATGCTGCTTCCCCCCTCCTCCCTCCATCACTATGCACCATCCTGCTTTCCTCCCCATGCCTCTATTCCTTTTCTTACCTTCTTATTGGCTTCTTTTTTCTCTTTTCTTCTTGTCTTCTGTCTTCTTGTCTGCTTGCTCCTCTCTGTGCCACTCCTCACTGAATGTCAAGCGTAATGTGATGACACCACGCCCGACAATCAGTGTGAATGGAACAGAAAGGATGGAGAAGGGGCGCCGCGATCATGTGAGTAATATATATATATATATATATATTATTTTTTTTAAGTACCAACTCCCCCCACCAATGAGGAGTGGAGCCATCAGGCAGCGGAGCCCACCGAGTAATACTCTGGCTCCTCGGTAGGCCAGTCCGACCCTGGTATTGAGTAGTGATTGTTGGAAGATCTCAGAGCCAGACAAGCAGGGGTTAATGCAGAGTAGTCTTGTGGAGTAGACAGCTCAGGGCAGCAGGTAGCTAATAACCAACATTTTTTGGGCACAACTCCGAGTCAGACAGGCAGGGATCAGGAGTTTAGAAGACAGTAAAATCCTTTAAACAAGCCAGGGTGCAGGGCAGTTAGAGATATAAGAGCAAATACATTTAACAAAGCCAAGAGTCAGGAGTGGAGAAAACAGCAGAATCCTTAGAACAATCAGGTTCAAATACAGAGAACAGAGCATGTCAGTATACAGTGCACACTAGGTCAAGCAGGAACAATCACCAGCTTTGGTATGCTGTCAGAAAGAGTTTTATAAAGGCAGCAGCACAAATCAGAAACTGCAGGATAACTAGCTCTATGGGTGTGGTAATTAATAGCACAGTTGCCAGACTGAGAGCTGAAGAGAAGCTTGTTGCTATTTACCTAGCAACTAACTGAATAAGATTGATCCTACACTTGATTGCAACAGTAATGCACAGCTGACAGATCAGACAAATAGGAGAGATCCTTTTTCTTAATAGTATGTTAACCCATTTGAACTAACAAAGCTATTTACTTCTCAGACCCAACAATACTAATTATTATTCTCTTAGCCATTATGGGCCTGGGTCTGACTCGTCTTTTAAAGCAATCTGCACACAAGTTGCGTTTTTAAAACAAACTTTAATGTATATGCACCCTTATTCAAATACAATCAGATCTCAAGATACATTTCCATTTGAATCTGGATATGAGTACCCTGTGCCTAAATAGTCCTAGTAGTTTGTTAACAGACAGAAAAGACTGCAGGATACGCACATTCATAAATATGCAATATAAAGTCCCATCAGAATGTATGGAAAAAAATCATAATAAATGAACAACTCATAATTCTATAATCCTTAGTAAAAGTATCAAATAATAGGAAGGGGGTGCAGAAAATTCTGAGAATCAAATTTCATATAATTACAACTTGCTAAAGTACGTAGTGGCTGCCTTCTAAATGAAGTTCCTCAACTAAATCAAAGGTACTAATTCAATATACCACAAATTTTACATTATTAGGTATAGATATTTTATTTAATTATTTGCATCATTCATATTAGAGACCTACTGTAAATTTGGTACAGTTTTATAGATCTATATATTTTCAGATTTAGCAATGCTTATTGTTTGTGTAATAAAATATTTTTAACCCATTAATGTTTTGAAACCACTTGAAAGGATTAGTAGAATATATATATATATATATATATATATATATATATATATATATATATATATATCCTTTATTATATATTATCTTGTTTTAATTATTTTTAAACGATGAGATATTATGTTTTACCCATCTAAATATACAAATGTACTTATGTATATATATGGTAGGATGTCAGGAGTTAATAAGGATTAATTAATGTCTTTATCCTCATTAGCTAAGACTAGTTTAAATGCCTCTCTCTTTCTAGCCCACCTGGATACCTATGGTGAAGTTATCTTGCATGAGGAAACACATAAGATCCCTGAGGAAGCCTCCAGTATTGAGGTGAAACGCGATGGTATAGACCACATCACGCTAACAGAACGAGAGGGGTCCTGTAGCAAGGGACAGATTTTCACTCTCAACATCACGAGTAGCGCTCGACATTCAGCAACAGCGTCCATCTGCTGAAGCAGAGGAAGCTCCATCTGTGCATGCGCAGCACCACTCGCCGCAACTACGATCTTTCCAGAGTCGCAGCGGAGATCTGCAATCAGCTCCAGGGGCGCACGCAGGGGGGGGTTTCCCTCTGCCAACGAAGTTCCCCTACATACGGCACTGTACTATACACCAGCTGCGGCACTGTCAAAGAAGTGTCTGCGGCGATGCTGTATACAATACAGCACCGCCGCGGACGCTACTTTGACAGCGCCGCGGCTGCTGTATAGTACAGTGCCGTATGTAGGGAACTTCGTTGGTGGAGGGGAGGGGTTTCTGGAGACCCAGCAGCAGCTCTCTCTCTCATCAATTAGGGGAGGTAAGAAGATCACTCAGCAGGAAAGTTACGGCATCTAGCCCTCATCCTACATTCTAAAGTCGAGCACAAGGCTCTCTTTATTCTACTGTATTCCTCCATCTACTTTCTGTCAATGGGTGGTAAGACTTAGATTCTATTATTCACAAGTTCTATGTGCGACTCTTTGGTCCTGCAAGATTGGGATTGCTTTACTCCCCTATCTTTGGAACTGTTACGCCCACACTCAAGATAAAAATTATATATAAATAAGGTCTATGTTTGATGTTTACGCTGTGAAAACATATATATTATTTTTATACCATATTCACTATTTGTCTTAGTATCAAAATTTAGATAGTTGCTTTTATTTGTATATGTAAATGTTGCAACCATTTAATTGTAAGTTGCATTGTGTTATTGTGAATACATTATTTTTATTATAAGTTTTAAACCATTTTCTCTCATTCTATACAATGTTTGGGGTAAAGTTTGACAACTTCAATTTTTTTTTTACTACTTTATTTGTAAAATTTTTGTCATACATGTTATAAGGATTTGATATATTTCATTAAAGACTTAATTAAATAACATCTTATGTAAATAGGAATAAAAAGAACAACCCTAAATTGGGTGATAACATAATACTTATATATAGACAAGATATAACAATTGAAGTGATTAATAAGTTATGTTGAGACATGAGGGAGTGTTACTATAAATAAGGTAATAAATAGGGGAGATAAGGGGGTATAAGGGGGGATTGAGGCTTAATCTGGGACTCCTGGTGGACTGATATTTTGGAATATGATTCTGTGTTCATCCGTGCTCCAATATTATTTATAGGAAAAGGGAGAATATATTTTGAGTTTGGTTAGGCAATGGTTTGGGATCAGAGGAGTTAGTATAAATGAACCAATCACTCCAGATTTTGGAGAATTTATGAGTTTTTTTTATTTAAATATGCTGAAATATTTTTCATATATGCCAAATTTTATTTAGAAGTTGTTGTCTAGAAGGAGGATCTGAGCTTTTCCAATATTTTGCAACATGGCATCTGGCTGCATTAAGAATCTGAACAGATAATTTGTCCAAGGATTTATTTAGGATAATGATAGGAGATCCAAGGAGAAAGCACCATGGGCATTTAAATATATAGGTATTAGTAATGTCGCTAATCAAGGCAGCAACATCATCACAGAAAAAAGGTATTTTTGGGCAAGATCACCAGATATGAAGGAAGACTTCCTCTTCTCCACAGCCTCTCCAACATCAGAAGAAGATTCATATATTTTTTTCAGTCTGGTAGGAACTAAATACCATTGGTAAAATTTTATGTGGACATTTTCTTTAACCAGGGATGAGATAGAAGTCTTAGAATCCTTTTACGTAGTGTTGCCCATGTATCACTATTTGGCAGTCTGCCCAGGTCAGCTTCCCACTTGAGTTCATGGATAGGGGTGGTAGGTTCTCTAGAGGAGATGGAAATATTATATAAAGAGGATAGGATTCCTTTTTGTAGGGGTGAATGTACACATAAAGATTCCAGTGGAGTTAGAGGTCTCGTTATATAGGATTTAGGAAGGGAATTCACATAGTGTTTTACTTGAAGGTAAGCGAACAGGCTAACATCAGGAAAATCAAATTTATCCTGTAACATAGGTAGTAAAATATATGGGTATATATTTAAGACATCTTTAAACATCCTGATACCTTTCTCCCTCTAAATCCTGAATCTAGAAAAGCATTGCCCTGGGGTAAAGGTGGCATTGTCCCAGAGAGACGTTATAGGGGAATAATTGAGGTGATTTTGCAATAAAACTTACAATAGTCGTATATCTGACAGGTGAAGGAGGCTATTGGATGTGATTTCAGAAACAGAGGTCTGTTACGCATTGAAACCCTTAATGTTCAAACTATGGATGGTGTGTGACAGCAGGAGAACTCCAAATCAACCCATTGAGGACCTTTTAAGCCCTTCCAGTCTTAGGCAGTAAAAAGTGTCCTTTGCGTTCAGACATGAATTGCATGCAATTGAGTTCATTGTCACAAAGGGAAAAGATGGATCTGGCCGTATATGAGCATCCTACCCTCTTAAGAGCCCTATTTATTGGTCACTCAATGCCCCATATTTAAATGTTTGTGCCAACATGGCTTATATATGGCTATGTATTATCAACAATAACACACTTCCCATCCCTACCCCAAATAATTATTAGTAAATTTAAGAAAAGGAATCTAATAGGTAAATTTAAAGAATCTTTAGGGGTAGCATTTTCCCTATATGAAGTATACTTTTGTCAGCAATATTTCTTGAATGGTCATTGACCAGATAAGATGTAACAATGCGGTCGGCCAGAGAGGCCCTAACCTTGGTTAACTTATGACATTCATTGGTTTTAGCATAGCAAATTACAAATGTGTAGACACTTGTAACTTGCTATGTGTTTCAGTAAGATGTGTAATAAGTCTTATAAATCAGTAGTCCATTATAATAGGTTGGTGCCACAGTATAAACAGTTATGTAGTCATCCAGGCTGATAGTGATGGCAATTGGAACAGGG
Organism: Mixophyes fleayi; assembly: GCF_038048845.1. NCBI lineage: Eukaryota > Metazoa > Chordata > Amphibia > Anura > Limnodynastidae > Mixophyes > Mixophyes fleayi. The sequence continues at coordinate 109,814,293 of NC_134403.1, forward strand.
GCTGGTGCTGACGCCAATCCATAGTGGATTTTCTGTCATGAATGCTATGATGGCATCAGCTTAAGCTTCAGTTTCTTTCTTTTGAAGAGTACAGCATTTTGTTGCTAGCATTTTCTTTATCAGATAGATTCACAATTTTACTACAATGAACAGACAAGGATTGTTGCTAGTACATGAGTCAGTATTTGTAATATACCTGAAAATCATCATCCAATTCCCTTAAACCATGGATTCAACCATGAGAACCAGCCTTCAGTGTCAAGTTCATATTCAGAATAATTATATTTCTTTCTAACTTATTCTTTAATTTGTTTTACTTTTTTTAAAATGTTCAAATATAGGTTTGCACAAATTATCTGCCCTACTATTTGACACATACCACCCTGGACTGCTGTTAAATAATCCAATACCAATTGGTGCTGTTGCAATATTTTGGTGTAATACTGCAAAATACTTGTCTCAATGTCCAAAAACTCTAAAATCTCATCAGTTACATTATTAATAATTTGAATAAGGCCTCTATAGTATAGCAATTTGGTACTGATCCTTCAAATATGGATAAGGATAGTCCCATTTTCATATACCATGGTTGATATATTAAGTCATGTGTGTTGTATATCTGTGTTAACAAATGTTTGTATGAAACCATGACCTAATCATCCTGCTTCTCTTGTGGCCGATTAGAAGGAATCTGTTTTACGCAAATTTGGTTTCCAGTCTGACCATATATTTGGTTACACAGTATCGGTATCAGAGTGCAACTGACCAGATGGTTTGAGGAGTCCGTGAAGATATACTAGAAATTAGTTATTTTCTAATTCCGTCCGGAGGGTGGCAGCTGGTACCGGTAATAAGACTCTTGCTTATTTGCAATCTGGCAACTATTTTGGAAGATTGTAGCAACTTCTAAGAGGCAGCAGTTGGGGACATATATGATGCCTGGAGAAACACCACTTTTATAAAGTTGAGCCTCAGTTGCATGTGGAACATCTGTGCACTGCTCTTCCTTGTATGAATGCTATCGTCTGAAAGTAATATTCATAATGCAAATAATTACTGTTTACCATTATTTTATCTATTCCGTATTTATTGATCATATTATATTTTGGAGCCGGAATATCTGTTAGGGTTTAATATAACCTGGTCAAGTGCTCATTTGTTTTAAGGTTGAAGTCACTTTTAGTGTGTATACATTTTTTTTTATATGATAAATGTATTTTATTTTGAAGAACTTTTCAAAACCACTTAAAGTTATTTAAGAGGTACTCCAGCAGCCATTAATTATTATTGTCTATCAGTTAGTATTTCACAGCATAGTCTGCTTTCTGTTTTTGTTTGGTAAGTCATGTGCATATTTCTTCTGGAGTACTCTCCTATGCATCATATGGGACAGACTATGTTTTAACTCTATGTGCTTTTCTATCCATGTTGCAGTAATTAACCTAGCTAAACTACAAGAATCCCTATCTCTTATTAGCAAAAATGTATATGCTTAGTGACAGCATACATAATAATATCCTTCTGGTAACTGTTGCTGTCCTGCATTAACAATATCAGAAGAATACCACAGTAATTTAGATGTAGTTCTGCTTGGGCACCACCCTAACAGATACAATGATACCTTGGTATTTTTTAACCCTTGACCTATTAGATTGGTGTGGGCCATCCACTTTCATCATCCAGTAATCTCAGTTCACTCCAAGGAACTGGAACATCTAAGTACGGTATGGTTTTTGACGATATTGGGGAATGGGCAAATATCCAGCAATCACTGACAGTACCCAATGCATCAGTGTACATATAATGCACAGCAATAAACCTATTATCCAAAACTTCTTGAAGATTGCTTTGTAATTTCCTTCTGGTACGATTCCGATAATCATGAGTGTTACTAGAGCTCCTCTCAAATGTATAAGGGTCAATTACCAGTGCCCAGATAATAAATGTAATACCTGCACAAAAAATAATGCTGCCTAGAATATATACCCATAATCTTTGACCAGATCTGGGTCCTTGAGAAATGTGATCACCCAATTCTTATGTTACTTAATATCAAAAATGTAAAAAATGTGAACTAATGCTTTATAGTACTCCCCTTATTTATTTTCTTGCAATGAGATACGTGAATCCAAATGTCTCCTCCTGCCACCTTTGCTGACATTGGAGTGGTGACAAGAATCTGATATGGGCCTTCAAACCGGGAGTCCAGTCCTTTTCTAATGTGCATTTTTTATGCACACTGTCAGGATGAGAGCATAAATCTGATATAATGAAATATAATCTTGAAAGTCAGGGCCCAAATAAAACATTGCATTGATACCTAAATGAACCTGATTTTCTACTAAGATAAATGTTTGACCAAATGTTTTTTACAAAGGAAACAATTAGCCCAGTAGGAGGTAATTAGTTTGAGGAGACCTGCTTAATATATGCAGATCACAGACATCCATTGTTTTGATCATGTATTCCACTTCCTAATTGACTTCCTTTCAATAGGTAAACACAACAAACCACTAAATGTAAATGACAGAGCTATATGCCTAGGTGAGATCCTTGTAGACAAAGATACCATTTGATTGCTGCATATAAAGATATATAGAAATATGAGATTCAAAGGAAAATGTCTTCATAGTTCATATTTTGGGAAATCCGGGTGGCACTCCATACTGAGGAGCAGAAATCCCACCAGGGTTGTGAATGACAGGTATGGGTGGTATCCAGGAACAGCTAAAATCACATATCTTTGGAAAAGGTATGTCACATTGTCAAAATTTCATCATGTTTGGTATCAAAAGATGGACAGTCATGTGAGATTTATTAATGAAAAAATTGGATCTGTCTGACGCTCCAGAGAAAAGTTAGATCACGTAGTAGAATTGGTTAGTAAATCAGGCAACATGCAAATGGTGATTGAAAAAAGTGTCACAGGCCACAGCCCCCTGGGGGGTAGAAAGAGGTGTGGAAATGTCTTTAAAAGGCTGATAACAGGTATAGCAAATCAGACTTTTTGGGTAAATCAATTCACATTCATAAGCTGTCCATCTTCCTAGTCACTTTCCCATAGCACAGATTATGCAATTCAAGTAAGTACTATTCTGAATGTAACCCCTTTTGTTTAAAACTGTTTTGCTTGTGTATGTCAATCTAATAGTTGTTTATTCATTATTTTTATATCCGTATATAATACTGTACTTTTATATATTAAATCTATAATTTAATATGTCGCGTTCTTGATACTCTAACGACTACATTTGCCTGTTAAGTAGAAAATAGCTCGGCCAAGTTAACCCTTTGAATGCCAGTGTTTGATTGGTTGACACATTTGATTAACAAGCTGTGTGCTCTTGCATTTACATTTGAGTAACAGTCTGGAGGTGTGAAGAGGTAACCCTTTGCTTGCTGGTGTGGGTCTTGCTAGTTTGTGTTTAGCTAGAAACCTTGTGTGCCAGTGCAAGACAATATATTGGTGTCCTATTGCCCGTATTCAATAGGTGGTGGCAAACCTGAAGTGTGAGGTGTGAGGGCTGTTTGGGGGCCATTCAGTAGGTCTATAACCTGTGTGTTAGGTAAAGAGAGACTGCGGGCTGGAATCGTGTGACCTCATACAGCAAATCACCCAAAAGTCACAGCAACTGGGAGCGTTCGTGACACACACCCAGTCACCTAGTTGGAGGTTGTGAGTGTCATCAAACAAGTTAAGAACTGGAATAGAAGCATATACCCTGTGGTGTATTCATGTTAGGTCTTCCTGCAACTGTATCACATACAGAGTTCAATATGCTTGTTCATGCTGCAATTGCTTTGGAAATTAACATCCTATCCTAGCAGGGGTTCAAAAAAGGATCACATATGGAGTTAAACCATACTTTTTACTAGGACAATTTATTTTGGAGAACAGTGTCAATGGAAGACATTCTAACCAGTTTTTCTGAGTTTCAGCCATTAATTTCTGCAACTTTAATTTGATAGTATCTGTTAGACAGTCGCGGCGGCCGCTGGCACCACCGCGACACTCATTACCGTCCTCTGACGTCCCGGCCGTCGCAATGACGACCGGGGCGTCACTTCCAGATCCTGGCCGACCGTTGCCAAGGCAACGGTCGGAAGCTCTGTGCCCTGCGCTGCGTCCCGGCAACGGAGGAAGCCGGGCGCGCATGCGCAGAAGATAGTATCTTGTACTTAACATTCTGGGGCTTGATTTAACTAGCCTGTGGGCTGATTAATGCCTGATTCATTAATCAGGCAGGGGGCTGTGTGTGATTCAGAGCTAGGCTCTGATTGGAGGCCACTAGTATTTAAGGCAGTAAAGTTTGCAGCCTCACTGCCGGTTATAGTTCTGTATCCAGTCTGCTAGCCTGCTCCCTGCTTGTTCCTGTCTATTGGACCCTGTTACAGCTTACCCGTGTATGACCCTTGGCTTGAATTTGGACCCCGCTTGTGTATCTCGTGACCCTGACCTTTGGCTTGAATACTTACCTCCCTGTCTGCTTGTGACCTCTGACCTCAGCTTATTCCTTGATACCGTTGTCTGCCGCCGGCCTCTGACCTTTGCTTGGACTCCACTCCGCTGCTTGGGGTCTCCCTAGCCGGTGCACACTTCACGACCCTCTGCCAGTCTGCAGCCCGGTCTGTTCCCACCATCAGGGGCTCCAGTGAATATCTGACTGGTAGAGTAGACTCCGGGTTGTGTTGTGCCGGCTAGCGGGGTTCCTAACATTATAACCGGCCTAAACGTTTCGGAGACGAAGTTGGTATGGAAGAAAGCGGAACCAAATCGTCTCCTCTTTAAGCCCTGGCGGGTCATATTGAGACTCTCTATCAGATGATCCGGGAACTGTCCCAGCGTTTGTCCTCCCCAGACGGGGTCCCCCGGAATACACTGCTCAGTTCTGGTTCAGCTGATGAACCCAAGTTAAATTTGCCGGACCGGTTCTCCAGAAATAGAGCCCTGTTCCGGAATTTTAAAGAAAGCTGCAAACTCTACTTTCGGCTGAAACCTCTGTCTTTTGGTTCAGAACAGCAGAGAGTGGGAATTGTCATCTCCCTCCTGCAGGGTGACCCCCAGTCCTGGGCTTTCACCCTACCACAGTCGAGCCCTACCATGCAATCATTGGAAGCCTTCTTTAATGCACTAGGCCTCATTTATGATGATCCAGATCGAGTTGCCTCTGCTGAGGCTCATCTACGGGTTTTAAAGCAACCCCAACATTCTGCAGAAGAATACTGCGCTGAATTCTGCAGATGGTCGCCTGACTGTGAGTGGAACGACCCAGCATTGCGCAGTCAGTTTTGCCTAGGACTATCAGAGGAGGTTAAGGATTCATTTGTGCAGTATCCTTCCCCTGCCTCGTTGGAGAGCCTTATGCAACTTGCTATTAAAATTGACAGAAGAATTAAGGAGAGGAGAACAGAGAAGGAGGCATCTTCCTGCTCATCTGCAATTGTTCCCGCTCTCACGGATGTTGAGAAGCCTATGTCCTCAGGGCCGCTTCACCTATCTCCTGACGAAAGAAACAGGAGACGGTCACAAGGACTATGCCTTTATTGTGGGAAGAAAGGCCACTTCTCCTGCTCTTGCCCTTTCAAACCTGAGAAAGGAGCATCTCTGGGAAAGATACACTTAGGCCTGCAAGTTGTTTCCCAAAAGAATGCTGTCCTGATTCCCGCACAAGTTACTTTTGGTGCCAGTTCCGTGGCCTTATCGGCCTTCATTGATAGTGGAGCTGCGGGCAATTTCCTTGATATCGGGTTCGCCCGCACCGCTGGGATTCTGCCTGTAAGACTCAAATCCGCTATTACTGTCTGTGGCTTAGATGGGAATCCATTGCCTGGAGGTAAGGTTGAATGGGAGACTCCGCCTTTATACTTGAACATTGGAGCACTTCATTCGGAGTCCATAACCTTTCTCCTTATTGATTGCTCATCGGTTCCGTTGGTCCTGGGCCATCCCTGGCTTTCTCGTCACAACCCTGTTGTGGATTGGGAGAGAGGAGAAATCGTTCAGTGGAGCTCGTATTGTTCACAGTCTTGCTTGACCCTGCCTCTGCGAATCGTCCAGTCTATTCCGGAGCAACTTCCCTCACAATACCACGACTTCTGGGATGTGTTTTCCAAGAGAGCTGCGGACACTTTGCCACCTCACCGGGTCTTCGACTGTGCCATCGATCTCATACCTGGCTCCAAGTTACCCAAGGGACGCTTGTATTCTCTCTCGGGCCCCGAGACCAAGTCCATGCAGGATTATATTGAGGAGAATTTGGAGAAAGGCTTCATCAGGCCATCCAAATCTACGGTAGGAGCTGGATGTTTTTTTGTGTCTAAAAAAGACGGAGGACTAAGACCCTGTATTGACTACAGAGGATTGAACCTCATCACAGTCAAAAACACCTACCCACTTCCTCTAATCTCCGTATTATTCGACCAATTAAGAGGTTCAACGGTTTTCACCAAAATCGATCTTCGAGGTGCATATAACCTCATCCAGATCAGAGAAGGAGATGAATGGAAGACGGCATTTAATACACTTTCGGGCCACTATGAATATCTGGTCATGCCGTTTGGTCTTAGTAACGCGCCTGTGGTGTTCCAAGATCTGATTAATGAGGTGCTACGGGAGTTCCTGGGTCATTTTGCGGTCGTCTATTTGGACGACATCCTCATATACTCCAAACCTTAACTGTACATCAGGGCCATGTCAGACAAGTTCTACAGAAATTGCGAGAACACCACCTCTACGCTAAAATAGAAAAATGTGAATTCGAGGTGCAGAAAGTTTACTTTCTTAGGTTATGTAATCTCCTCTGAGGGATTCTCCATGGACCCAACCAAGGTCCAAGCTATCCTGGATTGGGTACAACCAAATAATATCAAGGCGGTGCAGAGGTTCTTGGGCTTTGCCAATTACTATAGAAGATTAATTTGCGATTTTGCTGAGATTGTGGCTCCTATTGTCACCTTGACTCGCAAAGGAATGGATCCAATGAACTGGCCACCCCAGGCAATAACCGCGTTTGAGACTTTAAAGAAAGCGTTTGTATCAGCTCAGGTCCTTAGACATCCAGATTCTGAATTACCGTTTGTTCTTGAAGTTGATGCCTCCGACGTCGGTGCTGGTGCCATCTTGTCTCAAAAAGATTCCCATACTCACCGCCTACATTGGTGTGCCTACTTCTCCCGTCAGTTTTCCTCAGCAGAAGCCAACTATGATGTAGGTAACCGGGAGCTATTGGCAATCAAATGGGCCTTTAAGGAGTGGCGACATTGGCTAGAAGGCGCTACACATCAGATCTCTGTTATAACTGATCACAAGAATCTACAATACATACAGTCGGCCAAACGCCTGAACCCCAGACAGGCTCGTTGGTCGCTGTTCTTCACCCGTTTTAACTTTGTGATTACCTACCGTCCAGGTTCTATGCTCTGTCCAGAAGCTTCCTGGCACATCATGTTCCAGATACTAGTCCTGAACCCATCATTCCCACTTCCATGATCCATGCTGGGTTAACCCAAGACCTGAGCTGCACCCTGCAAAGATTTCAAAGGTTAGCTCCTGATAACACTCCGGTAGTATGCTTATTTGTTCCTGTTCATTTAAGGAAAGCAGTCCTGGCTGAGGCACATGATAGTAAGACAGCTAGACATCCTGGAATACAAAAGACTTTGGAGATCCTCTCCCGTACTGTCTGGCGGCCAATCGTTGCCCGCTGATGTCAAGAGTTATGTCCTTGCTTGTGAGGGTTGTGTCAGGAGTAAGGTTCTCAGGAGTCGTCCTGTAGGTCAGTTGCTTACATTGTCTATCCCTGCAAGACCTTGGACACACTTGTCTATGGACTTTATAGTTGACCTGCCACTCTCTGCAGGTCACAACACCATCTGGGTGGTAGTTGACCGCTTCAGCAAGATGTCACATTTTATACCACTACCCAGGCTCCCTGGTGCTTGAGATCTGGCCATTCTGTTCATCCAGCATATATTTCGGCTTCATGGACTTCCTACTGACATCGTTTCCGACCGCGGTTCCCAATTCGTGGCACAATTCTGGAAATCTTTTTGTACAGTTCTTGGGATCAAGATAAGCCTCTCGTCTGCTTACCATCCTCAGTCGAATGGGCAAACAGAAAGGGTTAACCAGTCTTTAGAACAGTTCCTACGATGTTACACCTTAAAATTTCATTATAACTGGTCTTCTCTGTTACCCTGGGCAGAATTTGCGTATAATAATTCTTGTCACTTATCTACCAAAACCTCTCCATTTTACTGCAATTTTGGTTTTCACCCCAGGTCTAATTCCTTATACTCTCTCAAGTCCGCTGGTATTCCAGAAATTCGTTCCACGGCCAGGGATCTCAAAGTTATCTGGAGAAAAGTACAGTCATCATTGAGACAAGCCTAATTTTTTGCAAATTTTTTTTCGGACCGCCACCGTACCACCTGCTCCCTCAAAGTGGGCCAGAAAGTGTGGCTGTCTACACGCAATATCAGGTTCAGACAGCCTTGCAAAAAACTAGGGCCTAAATTCATCGGTCCTTTCCTCATTATCAAGAAGATTAATGCTGTAGCATTCAGATTGAAAATCCCTGGTTCCTTAAGGATCCCCAACACCTTTCATTGTTCTCTGCTTAAACCTGTGTTATACCCGAATCAGTTCCAGTCTTCAAATTTTTCTGTACGGAACACGAACAAATACATCATTCATAAGATCCTCGATTCTAAGAGAGTGCAGGGGCAGGTGCACTTTTTAGTTCAATGGAGGAATCGTGGGTTGGAAGAGCGGTCGTGGATTCCACAAAGACGGCTTCATGGTGCTAAACATTTAAAGGAATTTTTCAAAAAATTCCCTAAGAAACCTGGGTGTTGGGGTTCTTTGATCCCTCCTCAAGGGGGCACCACCGCGACACTCATTACCGTCCTCTGACGTCCCGGCCATCGCCATGACGACCGGGGCGTCACTTCCGGATCCTGGTCGGAAGCTCTGTGCCCTGCGCTGCGTCCCGGCAACGGAGGAAGCCGGGCGCGCATGCGCAGAAGATAGTATCTTGTACTTAACATTCTGGGGCTTGATTTAACTAGCCTGTGCGCTGATTAATGCCTGGTTCATTAATCAGGCAGGGGGCTGTGTGTGATTCAGAGGTAGGCTCTGATTGGTGGCCACTAGTATTTAAGGCAGTAAGGTTTGCAGCCTCACTGCCGGTTATAGTTCTGTATCCAGTCTGCTAGCCTGCTCCCTGCTTGTTCCTGTCTATTGGACCCTGTTACTGCTTACCCGTGTATGACCCTTGGCTTGAATTTGGACCCCGCTTGTGTATCTCGTGACCCTGACCTTTGGCTTGAATACTTACCTCCCTGTCTGCTTGTGACCTCTGACCTCAGCTTATTCCTTGATACCGTTGTCTGCCGCCGGCCTCTGACCTTTACTTGGACTCCACTCCGCTGCTTGGGTTCTCCCTAGCCGGTGCACACTTCACGACCCTCTGCCAGTCTGCAGCCCAGTCTGTCCCCACCATCAGGGGCTCCAGTGAATACCTGACTGGTAGAGTAGACTCCGGGTTGTGTTGTGCCGGCTAGCGGGGTTCCTAACAGTATCATTTAGTCTTTCTATCTTGACACTATTCTGGGGGTGATAGGGGGTATGGATAGCCTGGGAGAAGTCTAAATCTGCCAATATGTGTACTAACACTTCTCCAGTGAAATGTGTTCCCCTGTCACTTTCTATTACCTCTGGGACAGCATATCTACAAACTACTTCTGACATCAATTTCTTTTCTACGGTTCTGATATTTGGTGTCCTGCACGGCACAAGCTTAGGGTCATTCGTAGGAGAGGTCCACACACACGAAGACAAACTCATACCCGACAACTTTAGGTAGCTGTATAAAATAAATTTGTAGTCTTTGAAATGTATAGTGAACTTTGGGTATGGTTTTAATAGGCACTAGAACAATTTTGTCAGGATTATGCAAAGCACATATGGTACAGCTTGTAGTATAGGTTTGTGCTGCATGGATGAAGCCTGGTGCTATGCCGTACTTGTCTAAGGTATTTACCTTCATGTCCATTGAAATGTAAGTCTATGTAAGATTTGAACCATTACTGGGTAGAGTAAACGAGGCAGTAGCGTTACTGCCCATACCCAATCCTTTTCCTCCGTCCCTATTTATCCCCATTCTATCTTCTCTTTTACAGGCGTCTGTTTCTGCATTTGCTTTAGTATGTCAAAATCAAGTCTCAACTGTCATAGTTTAGTACATTAATTGCACAGGACTTTAAGGCCACCTTTTTGACTGCTTGATTTGAAAGTGCATTTCCTTTAATCTCTAAAGTATTGTCTCGGGTATGTGCCCCACACCTTCCCCTGAGCCACCTGCATAGGTAACTGCAGAGAACTGCAGCAAACAGGGACTGAATACAGTCGGCATGGAAAGAATTGCTCGAAAAATTGTGTCATTTATATCCTCCTCTTCAGTTTCTCCCTGTTTAAAAACATCCTATCCTCTTATCCCCGTATTCCCCTCTTTTGGACCCAATGGAAGCAATGTCTCTCGTTTCAAAATTGTGCATCTTTTGATGGTGATGTTGGAAGGTGTAAATAATGTTACTTCATACAAATCTGGTTTGAGCTTGATTCAGGTTCTCTGTGACAGCATGAGGATCCTGAATAGTTAACGGGTATCCTAGTACTATGTCTGATACTTAGTCTGAGTGTGATTGTTACAGCCACAGCTCGAACACATGGGGAAGCCCCTCTGATTACAGAGTTTAAATATAAGTAATAATATCCTAATGACATTTGTTTGTTTCCATATTACTGGACCAGCACACCCTGAGCATGTCCTGAATTCTCATGACAAAAGTGTGTAAATGGCTTGGCATAGTCTGGGAGTGTTAGTGGAGGGACACAGATAATAGTCCATCAATTTTTAAGTCTTTTTTTCTTTCTAAAAACACCACAGTCATAAAATAAATTCACACAAACAAAAACATTTTGCAATTTCCTATTCATTGGGAGTTGAATAAAATCAGTTTGGATTACCTGGAAGGGTCCCTCTGTAGCTGGGAGGTGTGTTGGTTCTGTGGGATATTGCTGTAAAAAGTTTAAACAGCTAGCACAGAATTTTGCAGCTAGTTTAAAAAAATCCTGGAGCATACAATAGGCTTTAATCAACTGAGCCATAGCAGTGTTTGATAAGTGTGTTAAACCATGATTAAGGCTTACCATCATTATTTTGCTGCAAACCTGTGTGGTTTGGGTCAAATCTTCCCTGCTGCAAGATGGAGACCTCCTGTGAAGAACAAACTTTTTGCATAGATATTAGCATTCACACATTAGGGATTATAATAACTACCATTATTTCACATGTTTGTTCTTTTATCCCCTTTTCTGTTGTTGATTTAGCTTATTTGTCATCTCCGGTATTAGATAATTTCTCTATCAGTGTGTGGGTTGTTGCATGTTCTTTGTGCTTTGACGTGTGTGACATGGTATTCAGTAACAATTTTCACCCCTCCTTTACACCATCAGGTAACCAGTGAACATTTCTTGTAGTGAGTGTAAAAGTGATGTGAATTGGGTGGGTGTTTGTAACCACTCCTATTTCATCATCACCTAGTACAGCCCCTTTGAAAGACTCCAATTTCTCTTCCTATTTCTAAATCATTTTTTTGCAAACAACCCCCTAAACACTTTCCAAGCATTCAATCATTTTGAAAAGCAACACTGCTCTTTTCACAAACCAGAGTACCCTTGTTAGACACCTTGCTCTGTGTCTGCACTAAATCACTCACAAGGGTTCACATAACATGTTTCCAACAGAATCGCCCTTCAGCACACATTCATGCATCCCTTCGAATTCTATGTTTTCCCAATCAAAAGTACAAATGCATTCACTTGCTATCCCATGAAATAATCTCATATTGCTATCCAGAAATGTGTTAGAATTATACTCATTTACGTTTAGAAGGTAAAAAATTACATCTTCCTGACTATACATATATAAAATGGAAAAGCAGATAACATAGTTTATCCTTGTAGTAATCCACCACAAAAGACACTCATTTTCTCACTTAAAGAGGAAGAAAATTTAACTGATAGCTTACAGCTCCAGAGACATTTTAATTACTTTTGAATTATTGAAGCATACTCAAATAAATTTGTTATCAATTATACATGCATTGTCAGATAAACAAAACACAGGTTTTTTTTGTCTCCCCCCACCAAAGTTTTCTTACATAGTATATGGAAATTTGTTAGAGGGAGAGATCGTGCACCACCAATCCCTCAATGCTTGCAGTAGCCCTCCCTCCTCCCTCAACACACTAGAATCCTCACACAGAAAAGTGAGGGATACATTCCATTCTCCCCACCTTGCTCACTTCTAAGCTACATTCATCAGTGCCATTAAACTGTCTGCAATGTCTCTCACTAAATCACATTTATCACATGTAAAATGGACAAGACAAAACAGACATTCAGTGTGATTTACCAGATCACAGGTCTCATTTACTGAGCATGAGACAACAAGAGACAAGCTGTGTGAATTAATTGTAATTTAAATTTGGGATGCTTTACACCCTTTCTCTGCTAAAAATGTCAGAAAGAATCTGATTGTAAGCGTTCTACAGCTACAGGATTCGTTTTGCACATTTCTTTTTCCACTTTATCTATTCTAACTCATATCAATCTCTCTGCATTTTCATGCCACTAATCTGTCTGTTTCTAGGTCTTTGTCCCATATATATTTCAGGTAACTCATTCTAATATTTCTTAATTTATCTGTATCCATTGTCCCTTGCAAGGGAGTCCTGCACTTTTAAATAATTTGTCCTTTCTCTTCAGAACCCAGTAGCCATTTAGTGCACACATTATATCCAAGACACTCTGAGGGGTTCTTATCTGATTGCAATCTGTATTCCCCATAGTCAATAACCTTTGACTATACCAAAATCTGGGATCTAAGGAGTCCTCTGTAATTATACTGTAAGGTGGTAATTTAACTTCTTTCAATATAGATATCCACCTTCACCCTATATACTTTGCCAGTGACATTAAATGACAGCAAAGTGGTATGAAAACAACAGGATCTATTTGATATGCATCAAAGTGAATAACCTGTTGCCAAATTTCACTTAAATAGTTTATAGAGTGACCATTTTTCCAACAAAACTGTGCATACACATGCCTCATAACTTATGGAACAATCACTACAGTGTACAATCTGCCAGGGAGTTAGTCTCTTGCAATATTTCATCCCACTTTCTGCCCAAATCCGTTTTTTGTGGCATAAAGTGTCAGCAAATACACATATAAATTTCTGTCCCTATTTTATATGTGTTTCCTACTGCTATAGCAGGTGCTCCGATGTGGTATAAATACCTTTCTGACCATGAATTCTGTGCTAAGATTACTCCACAAATACTATTCTGACAGGTATAAAAATAACATAGGTGCTTTGTATCCCTTTCCTGCTCTTACTCCTATCCAATACGCCAGGACTATTGCAAATAGTATTATCAGGGCAACTAACAGATCATTCAGTACAATCCATTTCTACTCACTTAAAATCAGTCTGACATATATGACTAGAATTCATGAGAACAGACAAAAATGTAACAATCCAAAATTCAACTTATTGATCAGTTATACACTCAATCATATGCCTAATAGCAGTAATAAGCACATTATAAAGATTCAAATTACTGACACTCACAAAACCCAGTACTTTCCAAAGTACTGACTGATTGCAGGACACAGAAGGACAGAAAATGTACAGAGTAAAAAAAGTCCTACTCAGCGCGGTTTTTGGTGGCCAACGGATCGGTGTCAGGACCGCTGGATGTTATGGGTATCTCACTGAGGCTTCCAAGTTTGTCAGCGATATTTCTTGAGTGGTCAGTGATCAGATAATGTGTACCAATATGGCCGGCCAGATAGTCAGCGAAACACAGTCACACATCTGGTGTTTGCAAGAACTCTGATTTTGCGGAGACAAAGACATCAGTTTTTGAAGTTCAGATTATCACAATTATTTTTAATGATTAAAAAAAACTATATAGGTTAGAGACACTAGGGGGTAAATGTATTTTGCAAATCACCTTTAAAGACATTGCATTTTACATTTCCCCTGCAAAGTCACCGAATATCGGTGACTTCCAAAATCCCCAGTTTCTTACATTTACACCCAGAATTGTTATGCTACAGAATAGATTAGACCTTGATTTCTAAAAAAAAGAGATAAAGGAGATGTGCATGCCTTAATAGCTAAAGTTTGTTGTAATTTCAAACCTGATAATTCTGCAGAATATTAATAATGTTGAAATGGAAGGAAATTGAAATTGAAACAAGCAGATTCTGACAACTGGGTTTTATTTTCCCTGTTTGAAGCTCTAGGAAACAAAATTGCACAAGGCATCTTAATTTTTATTGTATGCCTTTTTTTCTTGTTATATTCACTAAATGCTGTGACTAAAACATGTAACCAATTGCAGAAAGTTGATATACAAACGGAAAAGTGAACATATAGTATGGATTGCTTTTATCCTCCAAAAGAAGCAAGAGAAAAAAGAACTAGAAGTGTATCAGATGATGAACATAAATAATAATTGAAATATTTTACTAGTGAAATATGTACAAAGGCCTATGATCTAACTGTGGAGAAAAAGGTGGATACTGCTGTACAGATCCAAAGACATAAATTGCTTACATGTTTTTATTTGCAAGATTTTCCTATAGTACTAGTTATTAGGAGTGTAAAGTCTTATGACTTCCCTTATGCATATGTATTACCATATATAAAAGATGGTGGGAGAAATTTACTAAGCAGCGATTTTATATGCGGTTTGCAAACTGCCACACATTGAATGCAGTTTTCAGATTTGCTATCCTGCAGTTTTGAGGCTGAAAACTCAAACTGCAAAGTCAAAAACGCATAGGTGTTAGTAAACACATGGCAATTAGCATTTTCTGAGAGTTGTCATATGTCTTTTTTCTTGTCTTGTCACTTATTTGTTTGCTCTACTTTCTGTTTGCTGTGTTTTTTACTTTATTTGCCTATCTGTGTTAATTTACTGTGAGTTGGGTGTGACTAGTACTGTAGTTTGTATGGCAGGGTTATTTTTGGTCTGTTTTGTGTTGGGGGAAGGAAAGAAGGGGTGATGCCAGAAATAGTGTGGAGGAAAAGGAAAGTGACATAGGAGAGAAATTTTAGATGAGATGAGGGGGAAGGGGGTGTATGAGGCAAGAGGTGATGCAAAGATGGGAGGTGGCCCTCTCCTGCTTGTGGAATACCTATAATATGAACAAGGGCTGAGGTGCATCCAGCCAATGGAGCTTTTTGAAGGTGTCAATATGCATGACAATAACAGACAAACACAGAAACAGACTGGTGAATATAGCTATGACTTTACCCATTGGTCCAAGTGGGCTTGTATATGACGTTATGATATGCCGCCACTTCTCCTACTGCTATGATTGAAAAACTATTAAATTCCATTCACTTACATTGTCCAAACCGCCGCTTCTTAACTTTCAGACAGCCAATTGTAACTTTCTACTTCAACCAATGATTACCCATAAATGTATGTACTGTACATGTTTTTTTTTGCCTTTCATTTAACAAGTACTAATCATGACAAATGTATGCAAATCAATGCAAACAGGTTGAAGGAAACACATGGCATATTCCTGTACTTATATCTGTCACAGTGTATACATTAATAACAATCTTCATAAAATAATAATGATATTGTCTCATGGTTTATTAATCTGTTTCTGCACTCAGATAACCCCTGCAGTTGCAACTGCAATGGATCCAACAACAGATGAGGAGGCAGCTGGTGAGTTCACCTATAAAAAAAACAAACATGAACAATGGGGGCTTGATTCATCAAGGAAAGCAAATCAAAAATATTAGCAAGTTTTTTCCTGGACAAAACCATGTTACAATGCAAGGGGTGCATATTATTATTTGCAAGTTAAATACTGGCGGTTTTTTTATGTAGCACACAAATACTTGATAGCTTTATATGGGCAGCACAGTGGCCTAGTGGTTAGCACTTCTGCCTCACAGCATTGGGGTCATAAGTTTGATTTCTGACCATGGCCTTATCTGTGTGGAGTTTGTATGTTCTTCCTGTGTTTGCGTGGGTTTCCTCTGGGTGCTCCGGTTTCCTCCCACACTCCAAAAACATACTGGTAGGTCAATTGGCTGCTATCAAAATTGACCCTAGTCTCTCCCTCTCTGTCTGTCTATGTCTGTGTATCTGTCTGTGTGTGAGTGTGTGTCTATATTAGGGAATTTAGACTGTAAGCTCCAATGGGGCAGGGACTGATGTGAATGCGCTCTCTGTACAGCGCTGTGGAATAAGTGGCGCTATATAAATAAATAAATCATGATGATGATGATTTACACTGAAATTTAAAGTTGTTCTACAATAGGACATGCCCTACCCTAAATGTAAACCGGTCCCCACATTTTAAATTTACATCCTTTGCAACATGGTTTGGCCAAGGTGCAGACACTAGGTTTTTTGGCTTTACTTTGCTTAATGAAGGCCAAATATGTTTACGGCAACATTTTGTAGAATCAGAGATATGTGCCAAAGTAGGGACCTCCAAAGTGAATAATCCTCTAAAAAAATAAAAAAACATTTTTTTTACATGTGAAGTATTGCTGAATTATTATTTTATCTTACCTGTCTCCCCTCTGTGTTTTATACACACCACCTGCTAGTAACAGGCCCCCTGCTTCCTCACTATCTACTGGTACATCAACTGGACTAGTTTGTAGTAAAGCCAGATTGTGCCATATACAGCATGCAACAATGATATCAGATGCTTTTGCAAGGGCATAAAGAAGCACACCACCAGATCCCATGCTCTTCAAAAGTACAAAGCTATGTTCTATCACAGAACAAGTGGTAATATGTTAACGTTGTGCTGTATTGATTCAGAGATATAATTATACAGGGGTGACACCCATATCCTGAATTGCCTGAATATTGAAACTAAACAAACATCGTCCTAAGATCTGATAAGACACCTAAGACTTTCCATGAATATAGTGCGGCTATACCTCCGATATTAACTTTGATCACTAACTGCATTCACTTAGCTTGGGACAGTGTATATTCTCACTATTCTGGTACTAACTTTGGTGGCTAATTACATCAGAACAATCTGACAGTCTGCCAATTTATAACAAGACCAATTTGCATATACAGTGGAAATAATTGTTTATACTCCCACATTTTACTTGGAGTTGAAATATTCTTTTTAACACAGTGGCAATTCTATGCCTTGTGGAAAATTAAAAGGAATTCTAAATGGATACCTATTTGACTATTTTATATCAAGAACATGCAACATGAGAGGTAGTTGGTGCACCAGTATTTTTTTTATAAACTTTTGAAGGTTATCTTTAGATCTGTATTGCTTGATGAAATATATATGCGATTTACCAGCTATTTTAAAGTTTTGATGTTTTTAATTTCATTTTAATGAATTATATACAATTAGTTTTCTTTGAATTATCCACAGCACATTTAATCATGGCTACAGTTACACTATTTGCAAATATTTCCTTCGCATTTCCATAATACGCCTACCTATCAAAAATTATAGCTTTAGAAATGATGCCTTTCGATTTGTTGAATCCTCATCAATTCGGGAAATTAAAGATTGTGCATCGCTATTTTTCAAATAAAGCTAAACCGGTTTTATACTTCAATACTAAAAATCTGTACATTTTACCTTTTAAGCACCCACTCTATCCTTCACACACTGTGTTGTGCTGTCTGCTGTTACAACAGAGATTTTAGATGGTTGAATGCAAATCTGATCAAATTGAAGTGAATTACAATAATAGAAAAAAAAATTGACATAATTTCTAATTTTTGAGACAAAATTCAGCCAAATTGTGGCAAATAGAATTTCTGGAGCTTCATACAACAATGGGTTGCATACAGTAGTTCTTTAAGTATAACTGGTATGAAAAAATAGAAGCTTAAAGCAAGACCATAATTATGAATTGATAGCAATTGAAAAGTGATGTGGACGCCAATTCAATTTAATGTGCTCTTCAAGAGCCTTACAGCTTAGTTCCACTTAGTAAATATGAATAATTATTCCCCAGATGTCTCCTGGCAGCATTACATTTCTTTTTCCTGTTATATTCTTTTGACCTATTGTACTTTAAGTGTATTGTTGCATAAAAGGCTTAAAATACATCATCCTTAACTATTCTATTATAAGTGCTATTTTACATATTGCATTTACAAATTTAAATAAACTGCAATAAAACTGATAATATATGACAAATCAACTGCAAAGACTGGGAACGAAAAAGTCTTGCAACTATATTGAAAGAAAAAAAGAGTTTAAAATTGACACAATGTTCCCATGTAAAATTTGTGCAGGTGTCACAGTAGTTGCTGCACCTGCAAATTGAGCAATTTTAGAGAAAAGATGAGGAAGTGGCAGTGCAAATTTTAGCTTAACAAAAAAAATGTACTATGTCACTGTCAATTGTGCCTGATGGAATCATACCATGTAACATATGTTGTGAAGACACAGGGCCCAATACTATTTAGGATGGATGTGCAGCTAAAACTACACTTAAAATTATGCACAAAAAAAATTATTCAGCTCTGCAAAGGTAGCAAATGTGCCAGGTATATGACAGGGGTATATCAGGTATACTTACACCCAGAGTTTAAAGTGGGCTGGTATGCGATGGTATCACATACCTCCAGTTCTCCGACTGGCTTCACTGTAAAGCTATCAAATTTCATTCACTTACATTTTCAATACCGCTGTGAAACCCCTCTGGTACAGGGGTTTGGCATCCTCAATATCTGAATACTCATGGATTTAAACATGGTTACAGTGGAGTGGCCACTAGTTGTGTGGCAGTGCAGTGGGTGGCACTGCAGGCACAGCATTACCAAAGGCTATAAAAGAGACTAGGGGAGCAGAGACACTGGTGGGCATCCTCAATAGGATGCCTCCCCCCACAGTATGACCTACCATCTAGCCTCTATGAACCTGAGCCACAGGAAGCAGAGGGCTCACCACTGACTCTGCTCCTGCAGCCACCACTGCTTGTGCCACACTGATCCAGCTGTGGAGGACAATATCAAACATTGGCCCTGGGGCAAATGTTTTTTTTTAAAAAAACTAAATAAATTTTTATATTGTGGTGCAATAATTAATTACAAGTTGTAAAACAGGTATTTGAATTACAAAAATTATTCAAAAGTCTGCTGACCTTTTTCAGTTCATCTTATATATGCAATAGATTAAAGCAGAATATATGTTATTCTTCTCAAATATGGCCAATACATTCTGTTGACTTGTATGCAGCATACTAAAATATGTGTTGAGTCCATAAACAATTCACTTTTGGGAAATAACAATTTTGTCAAATTTAGTTACAAACAAGTTTCAGCATAATTTACATGCACCAAGTTATAGAAAATAATAATAAAAATTGAGCACTGCAAGAAAATGAATTTCTATTCTTCTCTATCTCGATTTATAAATCATTAGTATGTTGGGATGGAGAATCTGCAGTTCATTTATCACTCAGGTCAACGTGGCATCTTGATTCACCACTTATCTGCATATACTTGGCAAGTGTTTTGAATAGCTGATTAATGATCCGATTGGTTGATGTAGGTTTTATGATCAAGGCAGGAGCTGTATAATACCAGTGCAGTGGAGTGCATGTTGGGCACAGAAAAGAGCGAAATTTTATCAATGATAATTGCAGCTTTGGACTGTAGATATTTACCTTAACGAACAAGCTTGGTGTATTATCTACATTGTACAAACTATCAAATAGATGGTAATAGATGTTCAAGCAGTGAGCGACTGAACAATACACTGTGGAGGACAATTCCATCCTCAACAAATCAAACAGTGTTTAGAAACATCGGAAGAGACTCTGTAGCTTAATTGATGCATTCCTTTTACATTAGTTTGGCCTTTTCCATTTGCCACTATAGTAGCTAGGAAGACTGTTATGCAACATTGTACTGTATATAGTGACTCCTCTCAGCTATATGCTTTTAAAACAGGATCCACAATTGAAATCACTAACAATTAGTATTAAAGGGAAACAATCTGTGTTCTAAAGAATGATTTTGTGTTATAAATTTCACTTTGACAGTTTCTGTATCTCTTATTAAACTACCTATAGGCACTGTTATATTGAGCCATGTTCTGGTAACAATATTTTTTGTAACCGATTCATATTTTAATTGTTTTAATAAAGTATAGTAATTACTTTCCATGCATTGTTCATTTTTATATTTTTTTGCTATACCTTGTCGATTTTTATAAGAGAACCTCTAATTGGAGTTGCAGCAGGTTATTGTCTACTTCATTTTCTTCAGAACTATCAGATTCATTCTTTATTTTCATTCTCTGTACTTTGTTTTTTAGCACCAGGTTAAATATTGTGTTTAATTTTCATGCCGTTTGTATTATGTAACTATGTATACTCAATTGATCCAATTCTTTTTTTTTTAAATCTATAGTCTAGATAATCAGATGTTATGTATTTTAGTTGCAAATAAAAAATTGAAAGATATGCAGAATTTGTGTTACAATATGTGTATTTAGTTTGCACTTAAAACTGATATATTGCTTAATAGCAGAATTTTAAAAAAATTCTTCCACGGGAGATGGCTCCAGATCATGGTCGCTTGGTTCTTCCAACACAATTTCCACCTCCTTCTTTACAGCGATGTTATGAAAAATGGCACACAAACAATAATGTTGCACAACATCTGGCTGAGGGCTCCCACAGATTGATTAAGCTAGCAAAAAAAAGCCAAGCCTATGTTTAATGACCATCTGCGCCGAGTTCTATGGAACTTGTTGCTCTGTAGCTGGATGGAAGATAGGAGTGAGGAGCCTCCTGCAAGTAGAATAAGCATATTCTATAAAGAGCAGGGGCGGGCTAGCCCGGGGGGCAGGGCGGCATCGTCCGCCCGGGCCGCTCAGTCTAACCGCTGTTAGGGCCAGTCGTCGTCCCCCCGATGCAATATTGCCTGATTATTACCGGCGGATGCATCACATGACACGCGATGCGGCCGCCTGTGCGCCCCCCCCCCGGGCTGAAAGTTGCCAGCCCGCGCCTGATAAAGAGTAATCTATATGTTGTGCAATGGTATCTTGCTAACTCATCTCACTTTAAAGTCTTTTAAATCTGTAGCTTAAGAGAGAAAAAAAGGTCTCAATTATTTTGCAAAAGGAACATGAAAAGAAAATTTTTAGCTGCTTTGTTCACAATAATGAACATTCAGTCAGTGTGTGATCCTAAATTAAATAAAAATTGGCCACATCATAGGGACATAAATGTGAAAATTGCACTGATGCACCGAAGAAAATAAGAGTAAAATATTGTGGGGGGTTTTATCCTCCAATAAAGCAGCCAAGTTAATATACAGCCACACCAAATAGTAAGCTCTTCAATGTATGAAACTTACAGCTGGTACCAGAGCTGGATTAAGGCTTTGGGGGGCCCGGCGCACTTAAGACAGGGGGGCCCCTATGATGTAGCATGGTTATCATTTTAGACAAATAAACAGGCAATATTGTGTGCACTACTATTAGGTGCACACAGTCCTGCCTTCACGAGCAGTACACGCTGAAGCAGGACATACCTCCCAACTGTCCTAAGTGAGACACCCAAATTCGGGACTGTCCCATCAGATTCAGGACAGTTGGCAGACTGTCCTGCTCTCTCCTACCTGTTCTTCTCACTGTCACCACTTGTGGCTGCTGGTTACTTTAGCTCATTTGCTGGTTGTCTGGATCCTGGAATATTGGAGGCCCTATTTGGGAAAAAAAATTGGGTACATAAAATTTAGAAAACTGCAAACAGTCCCAGTGTTAAATTAATAGCACTCATGTTTTATAATTAGGCCTTCCTCCAGCCCCAACATTAAAATAATAATATTCACATTTGCTAAATAGATCTCTTTCCCTCCAACCAACCCTGACATTAGATAGCAAACACATTTAATATATAAACATATTTCCCTCCCTCCAAACAGCCCCAACAATAATTTAAATAGCATTTACATTTAACAAATATTACCATTTCCCACTACAATTCCAGGCATTAAATAATTCATAATCACATTTAACATATAGACCTCATTCTCTCCAAACAGCCCACAATCAATTAATAGCTCACCACCCCAGCATTAAATTAAAGGTCCAATTACTCCATCTTAAATTCAAAGGACCCACTATTAAATTAAATAGCCCCACCATCAACCCACAAATAAAATAGTACCCAATAATTAGCCCCCACGTGCACTCCACAATTAAATTAATAGCCTACCTATATTATATTAAGACACTCCCCCTCCCTCCCACATTACATTCATCCACTGGCCCCCCCAATTACACACACATTGCATTCATTCACTGCCCCCCCCCACACACACACAGTGCATTAATTCACTGGCCCCCACCCCCCACCCACACACACACACACACACAGTGCATTAATTCACTGCCCCCCCACAGACACAGTGCATTAATCCACTGCCCCCTCTCTCACACACACACACACACACACACACACAAACACACACACACACACACACACAGTGCATTGATTCACTGGCCCCCACACACACACAGTGCATTAATTCACTCCCCCCCACACACAGTGCATTAAATCACTGGCCCCCACACACACTGCATTAAATCACTGGCCCCCACATACACTGCATTAAATCACAGGCCCCCATACACACTGCATTAAATCACTAGCCCACACACACACACACTGCATTAAATCACTGGCCCCCACACACACTGCATTAAATCACTGGCCCCCACACACACTGCAATAAATCACTGCCCCCCACACACTGCATTAAATCACTGGCCCCCACCCACACACACTGCATTAAATCACTGGCCCCCATACACACACACACACACACACACACACACACACACACACACACTGCATTAAAACACTGGCCCCCACACACTGCATTAAATCGCAGGTCCCCACACACTGCATAAAATCACTGGCCCACACACACACTGCATTAAATCACTGGCCCACACACACGCACACTGCATTAAATCACTGCCCCCCCACACACTGCATTATATCACAGCCCCCCCCCACACACACACACTGCATTAAATCTCTGGCCCCCACACACACACACTGTATTAAATCACTGGCTGGCTGGCACACACACACAGCATTCAAATGCTGACAAACACATGCACACATATATGCTGATCACACACACTCTGCATTGACATAACATAAAACAAACATAACATAACAAATACTAATAACACTTACCTTCTTCCATCCGTGCCGCGCGCACTCTACAGGACTTCACACATGGGACGGCACCTGTCATGTGGTGCACGTCCCATGTGACAAAAGAGCTCTCGGTGATAGGCCGAATGTTTGGCCTATCACTGAGTGGAAGGGGGGATCACATGCAACAGTAGGACAGCAACTGACAGGTGAGGTCATGCGGGCGGCCCTCGAGGAGAGGGAGGCCCAGGGCACGTGCCCCCCCTTAATCCGGCTATGCACGTGCCCCCTGTGCCCCCCTTAATCCGGCTATGCACGTGCCCCCTGTGCCCCCCTTAATCCGGCTATGGCTGGTACATTGCTGGTGGAATGGTATTTTGCGTCCACAAGTGATGAGATAGTAAGTTATTGTGTAACCAACAGCTGACCACTTGGCAGGATAAATACTCAAATGAATGAAAAAAATCCCCATATTCCATATGGACTGAGCGGTTGTATGCTCCAAAAGCAGCAGAAGTGCAGGCGGCTGTTAGGGCTGAATCTCTCAGCGGAGCATGGAGACAGTGTATGCTGACAACCAGAGTTAGTCAATAAAACATGGCAACCACAGACATTGAATCTAATCCACAGAGTGGAAGCACAATCATAGTAATTGGCTTTAGTGATCAGCTGTAATGGGTGCAAACTGGTATTGAATATCATTCGCTTCCACCTAGATGGAAATGTATACTTTCCACAATAAGCATTGGGTGGACAAATTCAAATCCAAACTAGGCAACGTCCTTGTGTTGTATAGAGAAGCGTATAGTTTCTGACACATGTCATTGCTTTAGGAAGCTTCTTCAGAGGGATACCATATAAAATTTCAAGACGAATTACCATGTTTACAGTACTAATTGTAAATGTTTAATTCACATGCCATTGCTTTAGGAAACTTCTTCAGAGGGATACCATATAAAATTTCAAGACCAATTACCATGTTTACGGTACTAAATGTAAATGTTTAATTCACAGTACACTACCCATATACAATTGCATAAACTGAGCTAAATGGAATACTAATATAAACTTGGAAATGTTTGGAAATGTTTTTGATTACATTACATGTGTTTGCCATTTGGTGTAACAAAAAATAAATATGAACATACCCCGATAGAAATTCAGTGCTAATCTTTTTCATTGTGTAGCTTTAACTGCAAATAGCAAAAAACTAATTAACATTTGGGTTCTAAATGATATATATTCATCCTCTTTCCTCTTGCCAGTATTTCTATCCCTCCCAATATCTCCCTATTGGCTGACAAATTCAATCTCATGTCACTCAGGCCCGCTGCTTTTGAGTCACTCTTGACTCAGCCCTCAGTTTTACCCCTCACTTAATAATCTCTTGGAGGCAGTGGTAGCCTTTGGTCATTTTTCTGGTCTCATAATGAACTGGGATTAGTCCAGCATTTTTCCATTTCACTGCGCAATCCCTGTTTGTGTGATATTTCGATATTTGGGAATTGGGATCTCCCCTCTCCCTTCAGAATTCATCTAGCTTAATTTAGATCCAATTACAGAGTATTTCAAATCTAAGTCACTTTCATGGGGGAATTGCTTCTTACCAGGTCAGGAAAAATGTATTTATTCAAGATGGTAGTGCAATCTAAAAACTTTTTTTGCTATGCAACATTCTCCTGAACTATTCCCAATAGAGTATTCCTCTCCATTAATAGGTATGTATCCTCCTTTCTATGGAGGGCAAAGAGACCCAGGGATATAGTTACTAAACTGCAGGTTTGAAAAAGTGGAAATGTTGCCTATAGCAACCAGATTCTAGCTATCATTTACTTAGTACATTCTACAAAATGACAATTAAAATCTGATTGGTTGTTATAGGCAACATTTTCACTTTTTTTAAAAAAAAATGAAATATACCCCCTAGAATTAAATTAAATACCCTTTGCAGATTTAAGTCATTGAGTGAATTGGCTTTACCTAACCTCAAGTTATACCATCTGGCGGCACAATTGATCCACTTAATTGAGTGGGTTAGAATCCCGAGAGACAGTTCTCTGAGGGGATTTTTCACTGAGGAGAAAACGGGGTTTCCCAACACTCCACTTCAGATACATATGGCAGATAGGAGAGGGTGGGGAGTGGCCCCTATTATTAAGCAATAGAGGTGTGGTCAGTGGCTCATATCATCTTGGGTGGGGAAGGGTATGACTGCATAAATTATCTAGGGGTAACGTTTGGCAGGGTTTCAAAATGTTGACTATAGGTCTTGTCTATCAGTCCTCAAGTCTTTTGCCCAGCTGCAGTTAGCTTTTAGTCTTCCCAAATTTGTATTTTTCCCCACTATTTGCAGATGCGTCATGCTATTAGCTTCCAATTTGAAAATTTTCCCCTGCAAGTCTCAGTCTTTACAATTAAAAATCTTCTATTCACCATGGATTGGAGACAACAAATTTCCACACTTTATTCTGAGCTTAATTCTGAACTTTCTCCTACTGGACTGCTCCCCCTTAAATCTAAATGGAACATCTATCTGGGCCTGAAGTCTAACAAGGACTGGGATCAGGTACTTAAGAACCTTTGAGATGCAACATCCTGCATTGTGCAGCACCTATGTACTCCTGAACAACTACACCATTCCAACTTAAAACAGTTCCACTACTAAAGACATAAAATACTACGGTAACCTACCACAATCAGTGTTCCACAGCTACCAACAGATATGATTGTGCTCCATCACTGGAGGCAATCTTGCCTCTTATTTTCGGATTAGGCATTTAAATACCTACATTTTGTTAGATCCATTGCTTGAGCATTGTGACTTGTTCCTGTTTGCGTTTATTGAATTTTAATAAATTGCTTGTTCTATCTGAAAGATCAAACAAGTGGGATCGCTTCCATGGTGCATTATCATAAAAGCAGTTTTATTAAAAGTTTCACAAATTGAATGCGTACAGTTTAGTAGTGTTTAATTTGTGAAACTTTTAATAAAACTGCTTTTATGATAATGCACCATGGAAGCGCCCCCAATTGTTTGATCTTTCAGATTTATATTTGGCCCATAGAGATCGGGTATGTGAAGGAGAGTACGCACGGACCAGAGTCTGTTTGGTTTGGAAAAGTGCAAGCATGGTGACAGAAAAGAAAATTCACGGACTTTGTAAAGTATTCAGACTTTGAAATATTTGAGCAATATGTTTTTAAAATATATGTTTTTTTATTTAAATGTGTTTTTATTTGTTAATTAAATTTGTATTTAAAGTTTTACATAAATTGTTATATATACTCATGTGACCTGTGAATGTGGGTCTGAGCATTCAATCTAATTTAATTTTTATTATATTTTTTTTCATTTAAAATTGTTTATCACAATTTCCTTATTATCCTAAATTATGTTATTTTCCCTTATCCTTTTGCTTTAACTAGTTTCAATGTTTTGCCACATTGGCTCCTCTCTTCTGCCTCGTTGTTGATTGCAATATGGCAGAATTTAACAATTCCAGCAACCCTGCTATGAATGCTGACTGGGGAACACGCGGGCACTCAGATTGACGTCACTTTAAATGGTGATAGTTACATTGCTAGTAGTAAGGGGGCAATGCGAGGACTTGACGGCTCTTTGTCAAACCGTTTGTAAAAAACATAGAGCTGGCGGGTTGTTGCACTGCCCTCTTAAAACTAGCAATGAAACTGTTGCCATTTAAAGTGACGTCAATCTGAGTTTTTCCACTTCAGCAGGCTCAGAAGCTATGCAGACATTTGCTTTCATGCTGACATACTTCATCAGTATATGGTAAAATCCAAATGTGGATGTGCCTACCTCCTTCCTCCGCCACTCTACTGCATTTCTCCTTCTCTTCCTCCTGTTCTGGTGCCAAAACATTCTCACATCACATCCTGAGTCCTTGCAGCTCGGGCATGCTAAAACTATTTCTCAGCCCCTACGGCTGCTTTGGATAGACCCCTTTTGCTGGAAACTTCTATTCCTGTGTTTCTGTTGGTGCTTCTGAGCTTTTGACAACAAGAACACTAAATATAAATATACATATATGTAAATATACATATTATATATATATATATATCTATATATACAGTGTATCTGGAAAATATTCCCAGAGCTTCACTTTTTCCACATTTTGTTATGTTACATCCTTATTCCAAAATAGATTAAGTTACTTTTTTCCTCACAATTGTACACATAATAACCCCACAATGACAACGTGAAAAAAGTTTTTCGAGATTTTTTAAAATTTATTAAAATTTGGCAGCTATTACAGCTTTAAGTCTTTTTGAATATGATGCCACAAGCTTGGCACACCTATTTTTGGACAGTTTCGCCCATTCCTCTTTGCAGCACCTCTCAAGCTCCATCAGGTTGGATGGGAAGCGTCGATGCACAGCCATTTTCAGATCTCTCCAGAGATGTTCAATCAGATTCAAGTCTGGGCTCAAGCTGGGCCACTCAAGGACATTTACAGAATTGTCCTGAAGTCACTCCTTTGATATCTTGGCTGTGTGCTTAGGGTCGTTGTCCTGCTGAAAGATGAACCGTCGCCCCAGTCTGAGGTCAAGGATGTCTCTGTACATTGGTTTTGTCCAGGACACTGAATTACGAAGTTTCTTAAGTTAAGATCCTTAATGAATAAGGCCCCTGATCAGTTATGCTAAAAAGGTTCCAGCCTTGCATAAGACTTGATTAAAATATAAGATGTTTTAGATATGGTGGATTAGGCCATATGGCTTCTAATTGTTCACTTACATCTGAACCAATGCAACGTGAAACTGATTTGTACTGTACAGAGAATCTTTCTTTGCCCAGCTGGCCTTCACTGCAGATTGACAGGCTGAGCCAGACAAACAAATGTGTGTAATTACCATAAATGGCAAACGGTTAAAGGCTCTACCAGATTCTGGTAGTATGGTGACACATAAAAACAGAGTTGCTGAGCCCCTTAAAACTGTAGGGAATACTATTGGGGCAACCTGTATACACAGGGGATACTCACTACTATGTTACATCTGAAGTGAATATAGAAACAGTATGGCTCCATGGTATTCACTGTGGGATTAGTTCCTTGTTTGGGGTAAGATGTAATATTGGGGAGAGATATTTCCCACTTTTGAAAGCTGCAGAAATCCCAGTTGGCTACACAAGTAAATAGCCTAGACCCGTTTGATAAGTTACAAATGCCGTGGCACTGGGAGTGTTCCCCGAGTCCATAGTGTTCCCTTTCTCAAATATGATGGGGAGTCAGAAAATGAAGAGGGCGCAGTGGAGCACAGGATTGTGTACCTCCTACTGAAGAAGGACATTTTATTGAACCAGTTGACTGTGTGCCTAGTCTTGAATTTGGAAACAAATATATTTTGCCTCAGAATATTTAAAAGACTCCACTCTGGTAAAGGCTAGAGAAAATTTAAAAGTGGTTGATGAAAACCCCATAGAGCCAGATAATAAGTTGTCGTTCCATCACATGGCAATGAGTCAGTGGTTGTTGTATCAAATATCCAAAAATAGAGTATATTGTGGAACAGTTAATAGTTACTAAGAAATATAGAAGAATAGTGTTAGACCTGGCTCATTGTCACATAATTGCAGGGCATCTAGGGGTAGAGAAAACCTTCAGAAAATATTTGCAATGGTTCTTCTGGCCAGGGGTCCATAAAGATGTATCTGACTACTGTGCATCCTGCCCTGTGCATCCTGCCCTAAGTGTCAATATCATGCTCCTAGGTCGCATTATAAAAGTCTGCTTGTCCTGTTACCCATTACTGAGATTCCGTTCTAAAGGATAGCCATGAATTTGGTTGGACCCTTACTAAAGTCTGCCACTGTATCATCAATTTATTCTGGTGATACTGGAATGCACTACCAGATACCCGTAATCGATATGTCAACAAAGACTAGTGCTAAGGAACTGGTACATGTCTTTAGCAGAGTAGGGATGCCTGAGGAAATCCTCACTAACCAGCCTACTCTGTTTATGTCCAGAATTGGGAAAGTGCTGTGCAGCCTGTTTACGATTTCTCAGCTGAGGACCTTTGTGTATCACCCTCAGACTGATGGTTTGGAAGAGATATTTAACAAAACTTTAAAGCATGTGCTAAGGAAGTTAGTGGATAAAGAAAGGAAAATTGTGACTATTTGTTACTTGCCATTAGAGAAGTTCCACAGACCTTTACAGGATTCTCACCTTTTGATTCTTTGTATGGGAGACACCCTAGGGAATTACTGGATATTGCCAAGGAAATGTGGGAGGGGAAACCCAGTCCCTATAAAACTGTGATTGAACTTGTAAGGGCTTTTAGCCCTTACAAGGGGTCCCCGCCACTGATCTCTTCTTCTTCTTGGTCTTCTTTCCGACAAGTTCTTGGGGCACATCTCCACACTACAATGCAGAGCAATTCTCACAGTGATCACTAGGTGTGTTAGCTCCAAGCCAGTGGTAAAAAAAACCTAATAACTAATACTAGCAGCATTAAATTTGGTACGTCAAGTCAAGATCAATTGCTGTTGAATATATTACTTTTGCAAATCTGATGTACTAGTGCTATCCCTACTCCTACCCCAGGCTCTACCAGCTCTATTTAAAGGCTATAAGTTCCATGGAAAGCATATTTACAAATACAGTAGGAAAGGGCCATAACGGGGTAGATCAAAACAAAAGCTGAACTTATAGAGTGTATAGCTGTATCTTTGCCCCACTGCAAAACATGTATTTCAATTTGCATGAAATTTTCCACAAGCTTATGTGTAAAAAGAAAAGGCAAAAATGAATTTGTGCAGCAACCTAATCGAACTATTATCCAAAGCACAGTGAAAGTGACCATATTTCTTTTATACCATTATTGCAGCTATATATATTTCTTCCTTTTACTTGCAGGCTAGAGCCTCTGTCATTAGTCAGGAAAAACTAGCAGCAAAGAGAAATAACTTACATAGTAACCATTTCTGGCACCAATTGCCAACGTGAAATATAGTTTGCTTATAATATACAGTACGAATGAATCAGATAATGTTAATGGGTTAAAGGGTGAATGAAATATCCATTTACATTTATGTTCTTCAATAAATCTCTAATGCCTCTGTCTAAAAAAACTAAAGTGGACCTAACTTACTAAGTGCAATGAAAGCACATTGCAAATCTTTTGTTTTCCACTGGTGTGCCTATATGGTATGCTTAGTAAACTTCAAGGCGCATATCTACTTTTCAGTCTTCAGAGATGCATGTACAAATAAAAGGGTGTCTAGATTTGTAGGGAGATAGAGAATGCTGAAGAGGTGCGTTGTGCAAAAATGTAAAGTCACATTAAAGCTCAAACGCTTATCGCTTTGAAACAGAGCCGTAGCGAGGGCCGTGCAATCGCCCACTGCTTGCACTGGCAGGTGAGCTCGCACTCACTTACACAATATGCCCAGCGCATATGATGTGGCCGCACGGGCTGCCACAGATATGGTGCACCTGTCAGTGCACAGCAAGTGCCCTGCTTGATGGAGCACTAGCAAGATCACCCCCATGTCACTGCACAATCCCCTACATGTTGCCTATTCCCATATAGAGGCAGCATGCGGCCACACTTATCACACAGGGGGCGTGGCCTCTCTATGTGCACACCGCTCATGTGTGCTCTTTGATCTCAAGTCTGCTCCTCCTCTACATTATGTACGGTTTCTGGCTGGATTTTCTTCTCCACCTGCCTCCCTCTTATTTTCTGCTCTCTGCATTCTTCCTTCACCCCGCTGCTGTGTGTGTCTGTATCGTTAACCCACTGTCTTTTCCTCTGTTTTCCTCTCTATTTCCAATTGTTATGTGTACATCTCCTCCCATGTGTGTCTGTCCCCCTTTGTGTGTCTGCCTTTAATTTTGTACGTGTACCTCTGTCTTTGTCCACCCTTAGTGATATCTATCTCTGCCCCTTCTTCTACCATTTTCCCCCAACACCCACTATTCTAATGTGCCCCTTACGTCTCACCCTTCTTCCACTTTTCCCCTCTTCACCCCTTACTTTCCTCCTCCTCTTCTACTGACATCAATGGAGTCCATGGTGGCTGCTTATTAGAAGAGACAGTAATGAACTTGAGGATAGCAGGGAAGTGAATCTCCTCATTTTAATAATTTTTGCTGAACTACTGAATAGGAAACTTTTGATATGCCATGGATCCTAATCATCAAGCTCAAAACCCCATTAGCACATGTGCTAATAAGGTTGTAAGATGCTGCCAGTCCAGGATGTCTTAGTGCTTGAAGTTTCATGCACAAAAAGGCAGATTTATTAAAGGATGAAAAGCCCTATTGTCACGATACCGTTAAACATGTACTTTTTATCCCAATGTCCCCCTGGAGTGTATGCCCTAGCACACATTATGACTGTATTATGTATGTGTGTTTCCAATCCCATGTCTGTGCTCACCCCCATACTGTGTTTGAATATTAGCTTTAAGATGGGTAATATATGATATTAATAATATATAATATATATTGTATTATGTTATCTATTACTCTGTAGGTGAAGTATTTGTGTTACTCTGAGGGCTTCCTATTGTTCACTTATGCCAAAAGAGTCTATGTGTATTCTAGATCTATAGACATCAATTATATTATCAGGTAGACCAGACTATTTTTAACAGAAATGATCCTATCATCAAAATCAGCAATAAAGCTCCTTTAATAAAAATGCTCCTTATATCATTCGTATCAGTCAATATGTCTACAGACGTGTAGCTCTCCGTTCTCACATCATGAGGATATAGCAGTTCTGTGGTGACCTCTCATAGGTCTGTAAGACACTGCCCCGATCGTATCAGATCACATTCACAAACGAATGGCAAAGACTTCAAATGGGTTTTCTCATGGATCTATCAATTTATTCACAAATCGAATCAAGTAGTGGCAGAATCGGTCAACACAGCCACCCACGGTTCATAAAAAAAAATATAAAGGACACACAGGATTTGCCATCCACCTTGTTCTAAACCGGAGCATGGGACCCCCATCTCTGGTTCCTTCCCTACTCCTCCCACTCCTTTCATACTAACACCTCTTCTGCTTTTCCCTCTTTTTCTAGTCATCCGACTCATCTCATTAAGCTCTCCTTTTCCACACCCACTATGACAATCAAGATAATATCGCTAAATGTTAACGGTTTGAATGCCCCACAGAAACGCACCATCTCGCTCTAAGAGTTAAAACGCCTTAAGGCTCACATAGTCCTCCTACAGGAAACGCATTTCACACACTTGCACCCAAGTCTCACAAACAGAACCTTCCCGCATGCATTCTATTCCACCTCTCCTCGCAAAACTAGTGGCACTGCTATCCTAGTCCACTAGTAAGTTCTGTTAACTATACATTCCACAATAGCAGATGACCAAGGCAGATACACAAAATATTGATTGGCTCTATCTCTCAAACGCCCATAACCATAGTGACTCTTTATGCTCCTAATGTGGAACAGGGATCCTTCTTTTCAGACTTTTTCGCTAAACTTTCTCAATCAGCTAAGGGTCAGGTCATTTTGGTTGGTGACTTCAATGTCACGTTGGATGCCAAGCTAGATCGCTCGCCCCCGTCTCCCTCCTCATTGCGGACCTCTAGAGACTCTCGCCATCTTTGCTCTCTAATTAAGCTGCATGATCTCTATGATTCTTGGCGAGTCCTGAACTCTTCTGCTCATGCATACACATACTTTTTGTCCCTCATAACGTCCATACCCGCATAGACATGATTTTCACGGATAAATCCTCCACTCCTTCCTTGCACTCTTTGGATATAATTCCAGTCACCTATTCGGATCATGCAGCAGTTTCTCTTAATGTTGATATCCTTCCCTCAGTCCGCCCCCATCAGTCCTAGTGCATGCACGACACCCTCGTCTTCAAACCGGAAAACTTAACAAAAAGTGTCGCAGGCAATTAAGGAGTTCAAGAACTTCAACTCCTCCCCAGATATCTCGCATTCTGTCCTATCGGAGGGTCATAAAGCCACTATCTGAGGCCTCTTAATTAGCATGTCCTCAGCCCAGAAACAAATCCAAATAGCATCCAGGATCTCAAATCTGAGCTTGTTTCTCTCACCAAAAAGCACCAATGTTACCCGAAACACAAAACTTATCTCAAAATCTTGGCTGTAAAAGCTCAGTTACAACTTTTGTCTAATAAAGTGGCCAACACGCTGAAATGGCTTCGCCAAAGATTCTACGAGAAAGGAAACAAAGCTGACACTCTCTTGGCTCGTAGTTTACGCGCCAAACAGACCCTCAACAGAATTATTCATATTCAAGATGCCTCCGCCAGTAAGCTATTTGACCCACAGAAGATAGCTAGACCTCAGACTTCGAATCAAAACATTCTTAAATACATGTTGTCTTCCCGCACTTAGTAAGTCGCAATCTTCTTCACTTAATCAGGAAATATCTGCTAACAAATTGAAATGTACAGTTAAATCCCTGAGACATGCGTCCGCCCCAGGTCCGGATGGTCTCACGGCCATTTATTACAAAAAAATGCTCCCTGTCCTCTCACCCACACTTCTAGATCTCTTTAACTTGATTCTTATGGGTCGAATGTTTGATAGCACCACCACCAGAGCTAACATAGTGGTCATTTCGAAGGAAGAAAAGGATCCTAGCCTTTGTACGAGCTATCGTCCAATTTCATTACTAAATATAGACCTAAAACTTTTCGCTAAGATTTAAGCAAATCATTTGGCCGGTGTTATCTCCTCCTTGGTCCACCCTGACCAGATGGGGTTCATTCCCAACCGCCAAGCGGCCGATAATACTAGGATTTACAGCTTCATCCATGCTTCAAATAAGCTTAAAACTCCGACTCTGGTGCTCGCGCTTGACTCTGAAAAAGCCTTTGACTGGGTTTCATGGCCCTTCGTGCGCGAGGTCCTCAAAGTAGTGAGCATCCAAGGCCCCTTTCTTTACGGAATTGCCTCCCTCTATTTCAACCCTTATGCAATGGTTCTGGCTAATTTATGTGCTTCAGTGGCGTTCCCAATTCAGAATGGCACCAGTCAGGGATGCCACCTCTCTCCCCTCCTCTTTGCCCTATTGATGGAACCTCTTGCCTCCAGAATTTGCCTCAACCCTAATATCTCCGGTATATCCACAGGTTTAAGATCATAGAAACTAGCCCTCTACGCAGACAACGTGCTTCTCACCCTTACAAAGCCTCATGTCTCTGTGCCATCTGTTTTAGCTGAAATTAACGAATATGGTCTCCTCTCGAACTTTAAAATCAACTCTGATAAGACTGAGGCCCTTGCCCTCAATCTCCCTTCGAACGCTCAATTACACTTACGAGACACCTTCAAATTTCACTGGCAGCCACATCACATTAAATACTTAGATGTTAATCTCACCAAAACCTATGATCGTCTTTTTACTGCCAACTTTCCCCCACTAGTAGCCGCACTGAAGCGAGACCTTAAATCCTGGTCCCTGAAGTATATTTCTTGGATTTGTAGAGTGACCTCAGTTAAGATGAATATTCTGCCAAGGATTCTTTATCTTTTCCAGACCCTACCTGTACGTGTCCCATCACTTTTTCTCAAAGATCTGCAGGCAAACATCTCACAATTTGTGTGGTCCGGCCGACACCCAAGAGTTCGTCTCAAAGTTCTCTTTCGTCATGCTCATAACGGTGAACTGGGGCTTCCCTGCCTCCATAAATACTACTTGGCATCTCACCTCACCCAAGCGGTTCTTTCTCATTCTCTTCCTCAGACCAGGCTTTAGGCTGACATGGAGGCGGACCTCCTTCAGATGCTATCCCCCAGTATCTTATTCTGGCTAGACCCTAAAGACCTTCCCCCTCTTCATGCTCTCCCCCCAACAGTTCGCTTCTCTTTAGAAATATGGAAATATTGCACCCGCACTTTCAAACTTTTTGGTAATCCCAAGCATATGTTCCCACTTTGGCATAACCCCTCTTTCCCTCCGGGTATTAATACAAAATCTTTTTCCCAATGGACAATACAGAATATTTTGTTTCTTTCCGATATAGTCCCAATGGGATTTTTCCCGACCTTTGCTGACCTCCGTGAGCGCTTTCACCTCTCTGTTTTACCAATACCTGCAAATTCGACACATTTTCTCCACCTTAATAGACCCTCGTGTTCCTCACAATCCCTCCCCCCTAGAAACCTTCTGTGAAAACAAAGCATT
Source organism: Mixophyes fleayi (assembly GCF_038048845.1). Lineage (NCBI taxonomy): Eukaryota > Metazoa > Chordata > Amphibia > Anura > Limnodynastidae > Mixophyes > Mixophyes fleayi. The sequence continues at coordinate 109,849,770 of NC_134403.1, forward strand.
AACCAAAGGCTTAATATCCAGGAGGAGAAGATGGCTGAGACTTTTGACCCTGAGGAATGGACAGAGAATCGCGAGGCAGTTGCCAAATCCTCTATCTGTACACAGATAAAAGAAAATCCTTACAAACTCTTATTCCGTTGGTATTTAGCCCCATCCAAACTGAAAACAATCTATCCGACATCCTCTGACCTCTGCTGGCGCAACTGTGGCCATCGTGGCTCCTTGTCCCATATTTGGTGGAGCTGCCCAAAAATCATCCCTTTCTGGAAGGAGGTAGCTGACCTTATTTTTAAAATAACTCATCTAAGATCCCCATTCCATCTATCTTACTTTCTCCTCCCTCGACTTCCTCCTGACACCCACAAAATAATTTGGATACTCCCGGGCCATATTCTGACCACAGCCATATGCTTAATAGCCAGGAAATGGAAACAACCAGAGAGCCCCTCTAGTCCCGAACTAATTCAGAATGTTTGGCATATATATAACCTAGAGCACATGACTAGTGTAGTTAATGATCGCCCTAACAAATTTCTCTCCACATGGCTTAGTTGGCTGGATTACTTCCCCGCTACACACTCCTTTTCTTAAAAAATGAAAACATAGATATTTTAGATATTTTTGATCTGAGTCTCACTTTGACCTGTTTTCCCTTCCTTCTGCTCTGTTTTTTCCTCTACTAACAAACCCTCCTCCCCCAACCTCTATCCTCCTTCTCCCTGTTTTCAGCTTCTGATATTTCCTCTTCCTCTCCCCCTCTCCGTCTTCCCTTTATGGTACTCCAGATATCTCATAACTGTTATACCTTTGACTCACGTTTGCCCATATGTTACTACTCTCGATGACCATTCCTTCTGCAGTGGTTCCGTGTTCTATACCCTACCTGTATTACAAACTCCCGATGTTAACACTGTTATGAGTTGTATTATCATAGCATATGCTGTACCGGTTCTTTTTGAAAAAAAAAAGTGAATAAAAATTTATTTTAAAAAAAATATATAAAGTCCACATAGTGTGATACTGTATCAAACTTTAAAACTTTTTATTAATAAAATTCAGATAAACTGTTAACGACTAGCATCCTTAGTTAAACAACATAGTACCCGTACCAGATATAAGATGGAAATAATACTTGTATGGTCAATCAGTGCTTGTATCCGGGATGAAGCAGTAAAATGCACGGGTTCCAGTATGTGGTTCAACAGATGACATGTGCAGTCAGATCTCCACTCTCACACCGACGCGCTTCAGCTCACCTGGAGCCTTTCTCAAGGTGAATTTCCTTAAGAAAGGCTCCACCTTTTTTCCTTTAAAATGTTCCTAATAGGCTGCTGAGTCGTGTCTTGCCCCCAGGGCTAACATTTGCCAGCACTCCCCTGCCCATGAGAATGTAACTTTAATTTTACTTGTGCAACTACAATAGCTGTTATTGCCATCTCATAATGGCGATAACTGATGAAAACCATTTTACAAATGCTTTATTCGAGTAAAGTTTTTTTTTTTTATTGTATGAGGATTTTTACATATTTGTATTTTCTTTATTTTAATATGTTATCTATTTTATTTTTTTTTTAAAAAAAAATAAATCCCAAATCTGGTAAGCTAGCTCACACAAGCATGCGTCTGTAAATACTGGCATGGAGAAGTGGTAACTTAAGCCTTACCACTCCAGTCAGTATCACAGTGGCAGCTGAGTGTTGCTGAGCTGTCTCTGCGAAATTTTATTGATAAGTTCATAATAAGTGGCAATAAAAAAATCTTGCATATCTCCATGAAGGGGCTATTCATGATAATTAAGCACTGGATCTCTACTGCCTTTTACAGAAATAGCCTATTCTTATAAATATTATGTTGCATAAAAACAATATTTTTTAAATATTGTTATTGTGACAAGGGACTTTTTTCATATAGTTTTGCATATTTATTTTACATAACATATTTGTATAGCAATGCAAGCTTCCCACATGGATTAACTCCGCTCCCATGCTGTACTCTGCAGAAGCTACAGAGGAGAAGCAGACAAGCTTGAATACAAGCTGCAAATTAAATGGGTCTTCAATTATATTTTACTTTAATCAGTGCCTCTAGCTTTTCAGTGTTGTGGAACTACAAAGCAGAGCATGTCCTGCCAGGGGGTAAGCTGAACTACTCATTGCAAAATAGCTGAAGAGTCATAGGTTACACTGCATTCAGGCAGACACACAATACACTTTAAGGTGAAACTGTCACCATAGAGATTGTCTGCTGCTCATGCACTATGGGCCAGAGTAATTACAGAGCATTCACTGCTGATCCACTCCTCCTACCAAGATTAGGGAGGGGGAAGCTTTCTCACCCAGGACAAAATGTCTAGTTATGGCTCTGCTTTGAAACATTCCCTTTCATTCAACTAAAATTTCAGTTTTTCTCCTAAAATATGATTCAAAACTGTTTAAATTAATCATGAAATTGAGTGGACATCAAGTCTGTCTTTATTACCTGTGGTCCTTGTGTGTTCTCAAATTTTTGTTTTTACATTGCTCAAAGTGCATCTAGAAATATGCTTCTACGCTGACGTGCATGTAGAAGGTGCAAAATGCGTCCCTTGAAAAGCATACAATGTGACCTAATCTAATCTGCTACATAAACCCAATGTTTCTGTAGTGTGAAAATTGCAGTACATCCATCTGCAAGGTAAGGAATTCCTAAGGTTGCACCATCCCCAAAACTTCATATCATTTTAAACATCTCACTCTCAGGGCCGTCCCACCTGCCCCCTATACCCCTTTTTTCAGCCTCTCACTTGACTTTGTTAAAATAAAATGAACAACTCTTACAATCTCTTGGCTGGCTCGCAAAACTGCAGTCCAGATGCACTGATGTCTGATGCAGAATGCTGTCCGCTGCTCTCCAGGGGCAAAAGTAGGATTTCTAGAGGGGGTTTATAAATGTTAGATTTTGTAAAAAAACAACAGAAAACTTGTCACAATAAGCGGGCAAAAGACCTATTTACCTTACCTATACACAGGTATATTACTATACACAGGTCACACTAACACCACATACCTGGTTCACACTGATCACTATACACAGGTTATACAGATATCACACACTTAATACAAGCTGATCACTATACGGAGGTCACATTGAAATAACACACTTGGTACACATTGATCTCTATACACAGATCACAGTGGCATCACACACCTGGTATACACTGATCACTATACAGAGGTCACACTGATATCGCAAACCTGGTACACTGACATGTCCATCTGCCTATTAGCTGTTCCCCCACATGCCCCCAGGCCTCTGACCACCAGATTTTCTCACATGCCCCTTACCTGCCAGTTTTTCCATCACAAGCCCCTATGCCCACCAACTTTTCTCACATGACCCTCTTTTCACCAGTGTACCCCACATTACCCCCTCTTACCTGATTCTCCTCCAGTGCTTTCAACCACAGTAGAACATTTGCTGCAGCTGCCTACACTGTGTACCTTGTGACTGCAGCAGTCACATGATGCAGAGACAGAGAAAGTAGGAGGAAGAACTGCCCCTGTTGCTTTGCCTGTGTCAGTGTAGCTACCTGCAGCCTTCCATTAACTCTTCAGGTGCCAGACTATTGGCACGATCTTTGTGCTGACTTCTGTATCGTGTGGTAACATCTCCAATATCCCCAATATTTTAGCAACCTAGGCAGCTGCTTTAAGCTGCCAAATGGTAGTGCCAGGCTTGCTCACTCCGCAAGCTGAAATCTTTTTGCACCCCTCCACAAAGATAAACACACTGGTTCATTTCTTTGTACATAGTAAGGAGTGCCCTTGATCCGTTCATATATTAGGTTGCTACATTCTACTTAAATGCTGCCATCTTGCTCTGTAAACCAAATTACTTTGACAGAAATGTAATAAACTTGTATAGAGGGCCGGTACAAGGTATAGCAGCGCCTAGGCAAACCAGTCTGCTGTCACTCTTAAGTTTGTAAAATGAAAAATACACTTTGCTGGCTGTCCTGCTCTCCACTACCTGTTTTTGCCGCTTTTACTAAATGCACCTGCTGGTTTCTTAAGCTCAGTTGTTGCTTATGTGAATCCTGGAATGTTGGGGCCCTATTTGGAAAAAAGACTGTTACATAAAATTTATAAAGACCCAACAACCTTGGCATTAAATCAATATCATTATGTTTAATAATTATGCTCCCTCCCTGTAACCAGTCCCAATTATTAAATTAATTATATTAGCAAAAGTCAAAGAAAGTGATTTTTAGCAGAAATTAACTGAGCTTCAGGGAGAGAAGGAAGAATTAGACTCTGATAAGAGTATTCACACTTTATAAGTAGACCTATTTCCTCCAACCAGCCAATTTAATAGCATAACTATTGAAAAAATAGCTCTATTTACCCACAACCAGCCCCAATATTGAATTAATTGCTTTCCCATTTAATAAATAAACCTATTTCCCTCACCCCAAACATCCCTGGTAATAAATCAATTTCTCACAACCATCCTAGACATTAAATAATTCATATTTACATTTAATAAATAGTGCTCCTTTTCCCCAAACACAGCCACATATTCAATTAATAGACCACAAATGACCCCAGCAATAAATTAAAGGTCCCATAACCCCACCTTAGATTGTTAGATCCCATTATTAAATTTAATATCCTGCCATCACTCCACAATTAAATTAAGAGCACCCACCATTAAATAATTATCTCTGTCACTCACCGGACTGTTAGTGCCTCTAGGTTGGGACATGGGTCTCTCTCGCTCCTGCCAGCGCCTCTCCTGAGCCGCGGCCGTCCGCCATCTTGACTAAGATTGCGCATGTGCAGAAACCCTGGACTGTTAATACCTCGCCTCTAGTCTCATTGGTTAATTAATCACCTCTCAGTACTTAAAGCACCTATTGCCCTATTACCTTTGCCTGTTCTTGGTTCTCATTCCTTGAGACCCTGAGGTGTTTCCTGTTTCTGCTCGTGTTACCTGCCTGCTTCTGGATAAGTCTTCTCTCCACATCGGTAGTAGAACTTACCCGTTGCAGACTACTCTCGCTACCTCCGTTACCTGCCTGCTTCTGGACAAGTCTTCTCTCTACATCGGTAGTAGAACTTACCCGCTGCAGACTACTCTCGCTACCTCCGTTACCTGCCTGCTTCTGGACAAGTCTTCTCTCCACATCGGTAGTAGAACTTACCCGCTGCAGACTACTCTCGCTACCTCCGTTACCTGCCTGCTCCTGGACAAGTCTCCTCTATACTTCAGTGGTACAACATGCCTATTGCAGACCACTCACATTGCTCTGTTACATGCCTGCACCTGGACAAGTCTTCCCTTCACATCAGTGGTACAACTTGCCAATTGCAGACCACTCACACTATTCTGTTACACACCTGCGCTGGACAAGTCTTCTCTACATATCCGTGGTGAAACTTACCAGCTGTAGACCATTCATGTTTCCTTGTGATATAGCTACTACTCTGTATGGTACCTACTAGCTGGACTAAAGCCGTCCCACCTGCCCCCTATACCCCTTTTTTCAGCCTCTCACTTGACTTTGTTAAAATAAAATGAACAACTCTTACAATCTCTTGGCTGGCTCGCAAAACTGCAGTCCAGATGCACTGATGTCTGATGCAGAATGCTGTCCGCTGCTCTCCAGGGGCAAAAGTAGGATTTCTAGAGGGGGTTTATAAATGTTAGATTTTGTAAAAAAACAACAGAAAACTTGTCACAATAAGCGGGCAAAAGACCTATTTACCTTACCTATACACAGGTATATTACTATACACAGGTCACACTAACACCACATACCTGGTTCACACTGATCACTATACACAGGTTATACAGATATCACACACTTAATACAAGCTGATCACTATACGGAGGTCACATTGAAATAACACACTTGGTACACATTGATCTCTATACACAGATCACAGTGGCATCACACACCTGGTATACACTGATCACTATACAGAGGTCACACTGATATCGCAAACCTGGTACACTGACATGTCCATCTGCCTATTAGCTGTTCCCCCACATGCCCCCAGGCCTCTGACCACCAGATTTTCTCACATGCCCCTTACCTGCCAGTTTTTCCATCACAAGCCCCTATGCCCACCAACTTTTCTCACATGACCCTCTTTTCACCAGTGTACCCCACATTACCCCCTCTTACCTGATTCTCCTCCAGTGCTTTCAACCACAGTAGAACATTTGCTGCAGCTGCCTACACTGTGTACCTTGTGACTGCAGCAGTCACATGATGCAGAGACAGAGAAAGTAGGAGGAAGAACTGCCCCTGTTGCTTTGCCTGTGTCAGTGTAGCTACCTGCAGCCTTCCATTAACTCTTCAGGTGCCAGACTATTGGCACGATCTTTGTGCTGACTTCTGTATCGTGTGGTAACATCTCCAATATCCCCAATATTTTAGCAACCTAGGCAGCTGCTTTAAGCTGCCAAATGGTAGTGCCAGGCTTGCTCACTCCGCAAGCTGAAATCTTTTTGCACCCCTCCACAAAGATAAACACACTGGTTCATTTCTTTGTACATAGTAAGGAGTGCCCTTGATCCGTTCATATATTAGGTTGCTACATTCTACTTAAATGCTGCCATCTTGCTCTGTAAACCAAATTACTTTGACAGAAATGTAATAAACTTGTATAGAGGGCCGGTACAAGGTATAGCAGCGCCTAGGCAAACCAGTCTGCTGTCACTCTTAAGTTTGTAAAATGAAAAATACACTTTGCTGGCTGTCCTGCTCTCCACTACCTGTTTTTGCCGCTTTTACTAAATGCACCTGCTGGTTTCTTAAGCTCAGTTGTTGCTTATGTGAATCCTGGAATGTTGGGGCCCTATTTGGAAAAAAGACTGTTACATAAAATTTATAAAGACCCAACAACCTTGGCATTAAATCAATATCATTATGTTTAATAATTATGCTCCCTCCCTGTAACCAGTCCCAATTATTAAATTAATTATATTAGCAAAAGTCAAAGAAAGTGATTTTTAGCAGAAATTAACTGAGCTTCAGGGAGAGAAGGAAGAATTAGACTCTGATAAGAGTATTCACACTTTATAAGTAGACCTATTTCCTCCAACCAGCCAATTTAATAGCATAACTATTGAAAAAATAGCTCTATTTACCCACAACCAGCCCCAATATTGAATTAATTGCTTTCCCATTTAATAAATAAACCTATTTCCCTCACCCCAAACATCCCTGGTAATAAATCAATTTCTCACAACCATCCTAGACATTAAATAATTCATATTTACATTTAATAAATAGTGCTCCTTTTCCCCAAACACAGCCACATATTCAATTAATAGACCACAAATGACCCCAGCAATAAATTAAAGGTCCCATAACCCCACCTTAGATTGTTAGATCCCATTATTAAATTTAATATCCTGCCATCACTCCACAATTAAATTAAGAGCACCCACCATTAAATAATTATCTCTGTCACTCACCGGACTGTTAGTGCCTCTAGGTTGGGACATGGGTCTCTCTCGCTCCTGCCAGCGCCTCTCCTGAGCCGCGGCCGTCCGCCATCTTGACTAAGATTGCGCATGTGCAGAAACCCTGGACTGTTAATACCTCGCCTCTAGTCTCATTGGTTAATTAATCACCTCTCAGTACTTAAAGCACCTATTGCCCTATTACCTTTGCCTGTTCTTGGTTCTCATTCCTTGAGACCCTGAGGTGTTTCCTGTTTCTGCTCGTGTTACCTGCCTGCTTCTGGATAAGTCTTCTCTCCACATCGGTAGTAGAACTTACCCGTTGCAGACTACTCTCGCTACCTCCGTTACCTGCCTGCTTCTGGACAAGTCTTCTCTCTACATCGGTAGTAGAACTTACCCGCTGCAGACTACTCTCGCTACCTCCGTTACCTGCCTGCTTCTGGACAAGTCTTCTCTCCACATCGGTAGTAGAACTTACCCGCTGCAGACTACTCTCGCTACCTCCGTTACCTGCCTGCTCCTGGACAAGTCTCCTCTATACTTCAGTGGTACAACATGCCTATTGCAGACCACTCACATTGCTCTGTTACATGCCTGCACCTGGACAAGTCTTCCCTTCACATCAGTGGTACAACTTGCCAATTGCAGACCACTCACACTATTCTGTTACACACCTGCGCTGGACAAGTCTTCTCTACATATCCGTGGTGAAACTTACCAGCTGTAGACCATTCATGTTTCCTTGTGATATAGCTACTACTCTGTATGGTACCTACTAGCTGGACTAAAGCCGTCCCACCTGCCCCCTATACCCCTTTTTTCAGCCTCTCACTTGACTTTGTTAAAATAAAATGAACAACTCTTACAATCTCTTGGCTGGCTCGCAAAACTGCAGTCCAGATGCACTGATGTCTGATGCAGAATGCTGTCCGCTGCTCTCCAGGGGCAAAAGTAGGATTTCTAGAGGGGGTTTATAAATGTTAGATTTTGTAAAAAAACAACAGAAAACTTGTCACAATAAGCGGGCAAAAGACCTATTTACCTTACCTATACACAGGTATATTACTATACACAGGTCACACTAACACCACATACCTGGTTCACACTGATCACTATACACAGGTTATACAGATATCACACACTTAATACAAGCTGATCACTATACGGAGGTCACATTGAAATAACACACTTGGTACACATTGATCTCTATACACAGATCACAGTGGCATCACACACCTGGTATACACTGATCACTATACAGAGGTCACACTGATATCGCAAACCTGGTACACTGACATGTCCATCTGCCTATTAGCTGTTCCCCCACATGCCCCCAGGCCTCTGACCACCAGATTTTCTCACATGCCCCTTACCTGCCAGTTTTTCCATCACAAGCCCCTATGCCCACCAACTTTTCTCACATGACCCTCTTTTCACCAGTGTACCCCACATTACCCCCTCTTACCTGATTCTCCTCCAGTGCTTTCAACCACAGTAGAACATTTGCTGCAGCTGCCTACACTGTGTACCTTGTGACTGCAGCAGTCACATGATGCAGAGACAGAGAAAGTAGGAGGAAGAACTGCCCCTGTTGCTTTGCCTGTGTCAGTGTAGCTACCTGCAGCCTTCCATTAACTCTTCAGGTGCCAGACTATTGGCACGATCTTTGTGCTGACTTCTGTATCGTGTGGTAACATCTCCAATATCCCCAATATTTTAGCAACCTAGGCAGCTGCTTTAAGCTGCCAAATGGTAGTGCCAGGCTTGCTCACTCCGCAAGCTGAAATCTTTTTGCACCCCTCCACAAAGATAAACACACTGGTTCATTTCTTTGTACATAGTAAGGAGTGCCCTTGATCCGTTCATATATTAGGTTGCTACATTCTACTTAAATGCTGCCATCTTGCTCTGTAAACCAAATTACTTTGACAGAAATGTAATAAACTTGTATAGAGGGCCGGTACAAGGTATAGCAGCGCCTAGGCAAACCAGTCTGCTGTCACTCTTAAGTTTGTAAAATGAAAAATACACTTTGCTGGCTGTCCTGCTCTCCACTACCTGTTTTTGCCGCTTTTACTAAATGCACCTGCTGGTTTCTTAAGCTCAGTTGTTGCTTATGTGAATCCTGGAATGTTGGGGCCCTATTTGGAAAAAAGACTGTTACATAAAATTTATAAAGACCCAACAACCTTGGCATTAAATCAATATCATTATGTTTAATAATTATGCTCCCTCCCTGTAACCAGTCCCAATTATTAAATTAATTATATTAGCAAAAGTCAAAGAAAGTGATTTTTAGCAGAAATTAACTGAGCTTCAGGGAGAGAAGGAAGAATTAGACTCTGATAAGAGTATTCACACTTTATAAGTAGACCTATTTCCTCCAACCAGCCAATTTAATAGCATAACTATTGAAAAAATAGCTCTATTTACCCACAACCAGCCCCAATATTGAATTAATTGCTTTCCCATTTAATAAATAAACCTATTTCCCTCACCCCAAACATCCCTGGTAATAAATCAATTTCTCACAACCATCCTAGACATTAAATAATTCATATTTACATTTAATAAATAGTGCTCCTTTTCCCCAAACACAGCCACATATTCAATTAATAGACCACAAATGACCCCAGCAATAAATTAAAGGTCCCATAACCCCACCTTAGATTGTTAGATCCCATTATTAAATTTAATATCCTGCCATCACTCCACAATTAAATTAAGAGCACCCACCATTAAATAATTATCTCTGTCACTCACCGGACTGTTAGTGCCTCTAGGTTGGGACATGGGTCTCTCTCGCTCCTGCCAGCGCCTCTCCTGAGCCGCGGCCGTCCGCCATCTTGACTAAGATTGCGCATGTGCAGAAACCCTGGACTGTTAATACCTCGCCTCTAGTCTCATTGGTTAATTAATCACCTCTCAGTACTTAAAGCACCTATTGCCCTATTACCTTTGCCTGTTCTTGGTTCTCATTCCTTGAGACCCTGAGGTGTTTCCTGTTTCTGCTCGTGTTACCTGCCTGCTTCTGGATAAGTCTTCTCTCCACATCGGTAGTAGAACTTACCCGTTGCAGACTACTCTCGCTACCTCCGTTACCTGCCTGCTTCTGGACAAGTCTTCTCTCTACATCGGTAGTAGAACTTACCCGCTGCAGACTACTCTCGCTACCTCCGTTACCTGCCTGCTTCTGGACAAGTCTTCTCTCCACATCGGTAGTAGAACTTACCCGCTGCAGACTACTCTCGCTACCTCCGTTACCTGCCTGCTCCTGGACAAGTCTCCTCTATACTTCAGTGGTACAACATGCCTATTGCAGACCACTCACATTGCTCTGTTACATGCCTGCACCTGGACAAGTCTTCCCTTCACATCAGTGGTACAACTTGCCAATTGCAGACCACTCACACTATTCTGTTACACACCTGCGCTGGACAAGTCTTCTCTACATATCCGTGGTGAAACTTACCAGCTGTAGACCATTCATGTTTCCTTGTGATATAGCTACTACTCTGTATGGTACCTACTAGCTGGACTAAAGCCGTCCCACCTGCCCCCTATACCCCTTTTTTCAGCCTCTCACTTGACTTTGTTAAAATAAAATGAACAACTCTTACAATCTCTTGGCTGGCTCGCAAAACTGCAGTCCAGATGCACTGATGTCTGATGCAGAATGCTGTCCGCTGCTCTCCAGGGGCAAAAGTAGGATTTCTAGAGGGGGTTTATAAATGTTAGATTTTGTAAAAAAACAACAGAAAACTTGTCACAATAAGCGGGCAAAAGACCTATTTACCTTACCTATACACAGGTATATTACTATACACAGGTCACACTAACACCACATACCTGGTTCACACTGATCACTATACACAGGTTATACAGATATCACACACTTAATACAAGCTGATCACTATACGGAGGTCACATTGAAATAACACACTTGGTACACATTGATCTCTATACACAGATCACAGTGGCATCACACACCTGGTATACACTGATCACTATACAGAGGTCACACTGATATCGCAAACCTGGTACACTGACATGTCCATCTGCCTATTAGCTGTTCCCCCACATGCCCCCAGGCCTCTGACCACCAGATTTTCTCACATGCCCCTTACCTGCCAGTTTTTCCATCACAAGCCCCTATGCCCACCAACTTTTCTCACATGACCCTCTTTTCACCAGTGTACCCCACATTACCCCCTCTTACCTGATTCTCCTCCAGTGCTTTCAACCACAGTAGAACATTTGCTGCAGCTGCCTACACTGTGTACCTTGTGACTGCAGCAGTCACATGATGCAGAGACAGAGAAAGTAGGAGGAAGAACTGCCCCTGTTGCTTTGCCTGTGTCAGTGTAGCTACCTGCAGCCTTCCATTAACTCTTCAGGTGCCAGACTATTGGCACGATCTTTGTGCTGACTTCTGTATCGTGTGGTAACATCTCCAATATCCCCAATATTTTAGCAACCTAGGCAGCTGCTTTAAGCTGCCAAATGGTAGTGCCAGGCTTGCTCACTCCGCAAGCTGAAATCTTTTTGCACCCCTCCACAAAGATAAACACACTGGTTCATTTCTTTGTACATAGTAAGGAGTGCCCTTGATCCGTTCATATATTAGGTTGCTACATTCTACTTAAATGCTGCCATCTTGCTCTGTAAACCAAATTACTTTGACAGAAATGTAATAAACTTGTATAGAGGGCCGGTACAAGGTATAGCAGCGCCTAGGCAAACCAGTCTGCTGTCACTCTTAAGTTTGTAAAATGAAAAATACACTTTGCTGGCTGTCCTGCTCTCCACTACCTGTTTTTGCCGCTTTTACTAAATGCACCTGCTGGTTTCTTAAGCTCAGTTGTTGCTTATGTGAATCCTGGAATGTTGGGGCCCTATTTGGAAAAAAGACTGTTACATAAAATTTATAAAGACCCAACAACCTTGGCATTAAATCAATATCATTATGTTTAATAATTATGCTCCCTCCCTGTAACCAGTCCCAATTATTAAATTAATTATATTAGCAAAAGTCAAAGAAAGTGATTTTTAGCAGAAATTAACTGAGCTTCAGGGAGAGAAGGAAGAATTAGACTCTGATAAGAGTATTCACACTTTATAAGTAGACCTATTTCCTCCAACCAGCCAATTTAATAGCATAACTATTGAAAAAATAGCTCTATTTACCCACAACCAGCCCCAATATTGAATTAATTGCTTTCCCATTTAATAAATAAACCTATTTCCCTCACCCCAAACATCCCTGGTAATAAATCAATTTCTCACAACCATCCTAGACATTAAATAATTCATATTTACATTTAATAAATAGTGCTCCTTTTCCCCAAACACAGCCACATATTCAATTAATAGACCACAAATGACCCCAGCAATAAATTAAAGGTCCCATAACCCCACCTTAGATTGTTAGATCCCATTATTAAATTTAATATCCTGCCATCACTCCACAATTAAATTAAGAGCACCCACCATTAAATAATTATCTCTGTCACTCACCGGACTGTTAGTGCCTCTAGGTTGGGACATGGGTCTCTCTCGCTCCTGCCAGCGCCTCTCCTGAGCCGCGGCCGTCCGCCATCTTGACTAAGATTGCGCATGTGCAGAAACCCTGGACTGTTAATACCTCGCCTCTAGTCTCATTGGTTAATTAATCACCTCTCAGTACTTAAAGCACCTATTGCCCTATTACCTTTGCCTGTTCTTGGTTCTCATTCCTTGAGACCCTGAGGTGTTTCCTGTTTCTGCTCGTGTTACCTGCCTGCTTCTGGATAAGTCTTCTCTCCACATCGGTAGTAGAACTTACCCGTTGCAGACTACTCTCGCTACCTCCGTTACCTGCCTGCTTCTGGACAAGTCTTCTCTCTACATCGGTAGTAGAACTTACCCGCTGCAGACTACTCTCGCTACCTCCGTTACCTGCCTGCTTCTGGACAAGTCTTCTCTCCACATCGGTAGTAGAACTTACCCGCTGCAGACTACTCTCGCTACCTCCGTTACCTGCCTGCTCCTGGACAAGTCTCCTCTATACTTCAGTGGTACAACATGCCTATTGCAGACCACTCACATTGCTCTGTTACATGCCTGCACCTGGACAAGTCTTCCCTTCACATCAGTGGTACAACTTGCCAATTGCAGACCACTCACACTATTCTGTTACACACCTGCGCTGGACAAGTCTTCTCTACATATCCGTGGTGAAACTTACCAGCTGTAGACCATTCATGTTTCCTTGTGATATAGCTACTACTCTGTATGGTACCTACTAGCTGGACTAAAGTCTACAAGTGCCTCTGTATTGTAGCTTCAAGCCGCTGACTCTTCTACTATATTGTTGATTGGTCTTTGCCTAACGTTATCCAGTTATCAAGTACTGGCCTGCTATATGCTACCTGCGTGCTAAGGCACTTGGACTCTTTCCTCATTTTATCCTGTTTACTAAACTGCTGTACCATCACAGTTCCACGGTGCCAAGACTCAGCATTTATACTATTGACATTCCTTTCCTCTATTCTACTGTATGGTTCCACTGATTCACCACACTACCCAGAGGTACGAACTTCTGGTAAGTGTAGCTACACCTGGTGAATTCTGGGTAAAACTCCTAGTGCCCGTGACAGTAAGAACAGGCCATGACAGACCCAGGATCGGAACCAACAGCTAAGGATAGGCTGCAGTACCTGGTTACTCGGGTTGAACAACAAGATGCTCGTCAGCAACAATTATTTTAATGTTTGCAGTCTCTAGTCTCTAGGGGAGATCCTGTGCAAAATGAATCTTCTACTAATAATCCCCCGGAGTCTTCTTCTCTCCCAGTGCCATCCCAGGTGTCTGTTGCTTCTACTCTACACCTGCCTACTCCCTCAAAATTTGATGGAGATCCAAAAGCTTGTAGGGGCTTTCTCAATCAGTGCTCTATTCATTTTGAGCTCCAACCTCAAAATTTCCCTACTCATCGCTCTAAAGTGGCCTATTTAATCTCTCTGTTTTCTGGACAGGCTCTGGCATGGGCCTCTCCTTTGTGGGAAAGAAATTTCCCCCTGCTGGAGGATAGTGGCATGTTCATTTCAACTTTCCGAAGAATTTTTGATGAACCTGGTCGTGTTATTTCTGCCGCCTCTAGTATTCTTCGATTACGCCAAGGATCCCGTTCAGTAACACAGTACGTAATTTAATTTCGCACACTTGCCTCTGAACTCCAATGGAATAGTGAGGCATTGATAGCTGCCTTCTGGCAAGGTCTTGCTGACAAGATTAAAGATGTGCTGGCTTCCCAAGAGTTACCATCTTCTTTGGATGCTTTGATATCTTTGTGCAACAGAGTGGACATGAGATTCCGAGAAATAAATTCCGAAAAGGAGTCTTCACCTAAAGTATCGGGTCGCCTGCCTTCTCGATTTCGTCATCCCTCACCTTCAGTGGAACCAATGGAGGTAGGACGTTCTAGATTGACTTCAGAAGAGAGGTTGAAGAATAAGCTCTGTATTTATTGTGCTAATCCTAATCACTTGCTGAACTCATGCCCTAGAAAGTCGGGAAACGCGAGGCCCTAACCTGTTCTGTAGAGGTAAGGTTGGGGTCCCTGGAATCCTCTCCACATCTTTTGAATTCTAAAGTTTGCTCATTTGCTGTTACTGTTTCCACTTCTACTAAGTCTTTTACATCGCAAGCAATTCTGGACTCTGGAGCTGCTGGGAGGTTTATTTCAAGTTCCTTAGTGTGTCAGTGGTCTTTACCTGTGACTCCTTTAAAAACAACTATTGCTGTTACGGCCATAGATGGTTTACGTATTATCAATGGAACTATTACTCAACGTACCATTCCTGTAAACCTTCAAATCGGGGCTTTACATCAAGAGCAAATTTCGTTTTTAGTTCTTCCGGTTACTACTAGTCCTATTGTACTTGGCTTTCCGTGGCTTCAACTCCATTCTCCACAGATTGACTGGAATGTTCCGCAAGTTATTTCCTGGGGTTCGGATTGTCATCACAGATGTTTGACTCAAGTGTTTCCAGTGAAAATAAATAAATCATCTAAAACACCTTGTCCACCTGGTCTTCCTCCACAGTACAACTCCTTTGCTGATGTATTTGATAAAGCCCAGTTAGAACGTCTTCCGCCTCATCGGGCTTGGGATTGTCCAATAGATTTACAACCTGGCAAAAATCCTCCTAGGGGTCGTGTTTACCCCCTTGGGTTACCAGAGACCCAGGCGATGTCTGACTATGTCAAGGAAAATCTCCATCGTGGGTTTATTCGACCGTCCATTTCTCCCGCTGGAGCGGGGTTTTTTTTGTTAAGAAGAAGGACGGGTCCTTGAGACCGTGTATAGATTATCGAGGTCTTAATGCCATAACCATCAAAAATCGTTACCCCATTCCGTTAATTACTGAACTTTTTGATCGCATTAAGGGAGCTCGGATATTCACTAAACTGGATCTTCGTGGTGCTTATAATTTAATTTGGATCAAGGCCGGAGACGAATGGAAGACAGCTTTTAACACCAGGGATGGACATTATGAATATCTTTTCATGCCCTTTGGGTTGTGTAACGCCCCAGCTGTCTTCCAGGGGTTTGTGAATGAGATTTTCCGGGACTTGTTGTATATTTGTGTCGTTGTCTATCTAGACGACATATTGATATTTTCTCAAGATCTTTCATCCCATCGATTACATGTGGCAGAGGTCCTTTCTAGACTCCGGGAAAATTTGTTATTCTGTAAACTGGAGAAATGTTCCTTTGAATTATCTCAGATTCCCTTCCTGGGATATATTGTGTCTGGAGTAGGTCTGGAGATGGATCCGGAGACGGTGAATGCAGTGTTACATTGGCCCCAGCCAACTACTCTCAGAGCTATTCAACGCTTTTTAGGATTTGCTAACTATTATCGACGTTTTATTCAAGGTTTCTCCTCCATTGTCTCTTCTATTGTGGCGTTTACCCGTAAGGGTGCTAATACCAAGCAATGGTCTACTGAGGCTCTTCAAGCATTTCAGTTCCTCAAGAGGGCGTTTTCAACTGCTCCTATTCTTTGACAACCTGATGTTACCCTTCGTTTTTTCCTTGAGGTAGATGCCTCTAATGTTGGACTAGGAGCCATTCTATCTCAGAAATCTGAACAAAAGAAATTCCATCCTTGTGCTTTCTACTCACGAAGTTTATTACCTGCTGAGAAGAATTATACTATCGGAGATAAGGAGCTATTAGCCATAAAGGTGGCTTTGGAGGAGTGGAGATACCTACTAGAGGGTGCTCGTCACCCCGTGACTATTTTTACTGACCATAAAAATCTTCTCTATCTACAGTCAGCTCAATGTATGAACCCCCGACAAGCAAGATGTCACTTTTTTTCTCTCACTTTAACTTAATTATAACCTTCAAACCGGCTTCTAAGAATAAAAAAGCGGATGCATTGTCTCGGGCGGTGGCCTCTTACTCTGACATTGAAGATTGTTTTGATCATCCCATACTGGATCCTAAATGTGTTAGTTTAGCTGCTTCTTCCACCAATGTTCTACCGTTTGGGAAAACCTTTGTTCCACCACTTCTTTGTAAAAAGATTTTGTCATGGTATCATTCCTCTCGTTCTGCTGGGCATTCTGGAGAACGAAAAACATTAGAGATTCTCTCTCGAAGTTACTGGTGGCCCTCTATTAGGAAAGATGACAAGGAGTTTGTGGCTGCTTGTGATGTTTGTTCCCAATTTAAAGTTTCCCGTAGAACACCGGCGGGTCTACTTCAACCACTACCCATTCCTTCTAAACAATGGACCCATATAAGTATGGATTTTGTTACTGATCTTCCTATCAGCAAGACAATTGGGTAGATTTGCTTCCATGGGCCGAATTCGCCCATAATAATATGTATCATGAGTCATCTTTTAAAACACCATTTTTCGTTGTATACGGTCACCATCCGTCTCTCCCAGAATTTCCTGCCTCCCTCCCACCCAAGTTCCTGCTGTGAAGGGTTTATGTCAAAAGTTTAAATCCATTTGGGCTCAGGTTAAATTCTCTTTGAAAAAGGCATCTTCAAGATATAAATTTTTTGCTGATAAAAAGAGGCGAGCAATTCCAGCACTTAAAATTGGAGATCGTGTATGGCTTTCTACCAAGAATATTCGCCTGAAGGTTCCTTCCATGAAGTTTACTCCACGTTTTATTGTTCCTTATAAAATCGTTCAAGTGATAAATCCTGTTTGTTTTAAGCTGTCTTTACCGAAGAACCTTCGTATCTCCAATTCCTTCCACGTTTCATTACTCAAACCTCTCATCATCAACCGATTTTCTGTTCCTTCTTCAGTATCTCGCCCAGTTGAAGCTCAACAAGAGGAGGAGTTTGAGATTACTCATATACTTGATGCTAAAATCTCTAGGGGAGTACTTCGCTTCCTAGTGCATTGGAAAGGTTTTGGTCCAGAGGAGCGCTCTTGGATCCGTGCAGATGATCTTAATGCTCCAGCTCTTCTGAAAAAGTTTTATTCCAAATATCCGGGCAAACCTGGTTCTAAGTGTTTTGTGCCCCCCTTTAAAAGGGGGGTACTGTCACTCACCGGACTGTTAGTGCCTCTAGTTCGGGACATGGGTCTCTCTCACTCCTGCCGGCGCCTCTCCTGAGCCGCGGCTGTCCGCCATTTTGACTAAGATGGTGCATGTGCAGAAACCCTGAACTGTTAATACCTCGCCTCTAGTCTCATTGGTTAATTAATCACCTCTCAGTACTTAAGGCACCTGTTGCCCTATTACCTTTGCCTGTTCTTGGTTCTCATTCCTTGAGACTCTGAGGTGTTTCCTGTTTCTGCTCGTGTTACCTGCCTGCTTCTGGACAAGTCTTCTCTCCACATCGGTAGTAGAACTTACCCGTTGCAGACTACTCTCGCTACCTCCGTTAACTGCCTGCTTCTGGACAAGTCTTCTCTCCACATCGGTAGTAGAACTTACCCGCTGCAGACTACTCTGGCTACCTCCGTTACCTGCCTGCTTCTGGACAAGTCTCCTCTCCACATCGGTAGTAGAACTTACCCGCTGCAGACTACTCTCGCTACCTCCGTTACCTGCCTGCTCCTGGACAAGTCTCCTCTATACATCAGTGGTACAACTTGCCTATTGCAGACCACTCACATTGCTCCGTTACATGCCTGCACCTGGACAAGTCTTCCCTTCAAATCAGTGGTACAACTTGCCTATTGCAGACCACTCATGTTACTCCGTTCCACGCCTGCACCTGAACAAGTCTTCCCTTCACATCAGTGGAACAACTTGCCTATTGCAGACCACTCACGTTACTCCGTTCCACGCCTGCACCTGGACAAGTCTTCTCTACACATCAGTGGTAAAACTTGCCTATTGCAGACCACTCACGTTACTCTGTTCCATGCCTGCGCCTGGACAAGTCTTCCCTTCACATCAGTGGTACAACTTGCCAATTGCAGACCACTCAGGCTATTCTGTTAAACACCTGCACTGGACAAGTCTTCTCTACATATCCGTGGTGAAACTTACCAGCTGTAGACCATTCATGTTTCCTTGTGATATAGCTACTACTCTGTATGGTACCTACTAGCTGGACTAAAGTCTACAAGTGCCTCTGTATTGTAGCTGCAAGTCGCGGACTCTTCTACTATATTGTTGATTGGTCTTTGCCTAACGTTATCCAGTTATCAAGTACTGGCCTGCTATATGCTACCTGCGTGCTAAGGCACTTGGACTCTTTCCTCATTTTATCCTGTTTACTAAACTGCTGTACCATCACAGTTCCACGGTGCCAAGACTCAGCATTTATACTATTGACATTCCTTTCCTCTATTCTACTGTATGGTTCCACTGATTCACCACACTACCCAAAGGTCCGTACTTCTGGTAAGTGTAGCTACACCTGGTGAATTCTGGGTAAAACTCCTAGTGCCCGTGACAATCTCCTAACCACAGTATACCAATAGAGTTAGGGATAATATTGTCTACATTTGAATTGTCAACCTAATAAATACTGTCTACTTTTAAATTGTTGTCCTAATAATACTGGCGATGTCATTATATTCGACCTTACAACCCTGTCTATTCTGCTTCCCACCAATCATATTATGTAAATCCTGTAGCTGTAGAACACATGTATCACACTGGGGTGGGTGGCTCCAAGTACAATGCCATTCTTGCACCATTTAACATTGTGCACATATTGTCTCATCGCTAAAAAAGTCTCCTGATGCAGACCTTGTCTATCTAATGAGCTCTGATGCTACAACTGCTAATCTTCTCCAATGTATTTCTGCAGTGCTGACCCTCTCCATTATGTCACACATGAAGCCTAATGGTTACCTACTTGGTGTATCTTCTATATTCAAAGAAAATGTAATTGATGTAGACAATTTCAATGAGGGTGATTGGTTACCATTGAGGAAGATGATCACTGTTATCCAAATGCTCAGGATTCATTTGTTAACATCCAGTTGAACCACCAACAACCAAAATGTTGGCTTTTGTGGGGACCCAAACAAATTAAGCACTTAAACCACAAAATGGGCAGTGACTGTAGCTAGAGTGCTTGGTTTGTTAACGTTTGTGCTTGTCGTTTTTAACATAAGGGTGGTCCCAAGGACAGTGCCATCTTGCATGATTTTGGCTCCTCCAGTTTTCCCCAAGGGTCTTCTGAAGCCTTTGTTACATTCTTGCACCAAAATTCTCTTTTTTTTGTGAGGCTTTTAGAAACTCATTGCAATGCCTAACTTTTTTCAGCATATTACTTGTGCTGCCAAGTGACTGCTGGTTGGGTGACCAATAAACCAAATTCTGTCTCTTAATTTCACACAATGTGGACTTTCAAATTCAATTACTTTGTTTTGTCAAGACAGATGTTTGGCAACCACATCTGCATCAATGTGAGTTATACATACTTAGAAGGCCAACTATTGCCCAACCTGCTTGGTTTACACATTACAAAGCCTAGTGGTTTTGTCCTTTGAAAGCTATACAAATATCTAAAAATATTTTTATATACATTCCATATTGATATACATGACATATTTATATACTTGCAAATATATATGAGTGATGAGTTCCCTTGTTTGATTCACAAGGGCACCATTATCAAATCATGAAAAGCACTTATAGTAAAACAAGGTTTTTGTCAGCATTGGTACAGACTATCCAGGATATATAGTGATATGACCACATACTAAGGTCCAATTTAAATTTAAACAGACTGCAGAGAAAGTTAGCTTGGGAGAGCTTTTCAGCCAGATCTACCTTACTCATACCGTAAAAAGCACTTTAGTAAAAGTAGTAAAACTAGGTGCCAAATCTCTACTCTTGGCTCCCGGTCAATACTCTACCCAACGATAAGTGCATAGTACATAAATAGATGGAGGTACAGGCTACGTTCGCCTACTTTTATCAATGCCTGTATTAACTGTATTAATTAACTGTATTAATTCTACCACTGTACACCCAATGAACTTTGCCTGTTTCTGTCGCATAAGTATCTATGAGGGATGCTCTGTTAGGTTCTTTCTTGATTATGAAGTAAATCAGAGAGTAGCGAGGTACCATAGAAGTAATCCTCTTTTAATGAAGGTACTTATGATCTCTAAAGTGCATTTTTGCAAGACTGCCAGATCATCTATTGTGTCTCCTAGTCTAGGGATTGTATTTTTTTATTAAACAGCCATGTATTTGTGCAATACATTGTGCTACTGCTCGGTCACTAATTTTAACCAGCCAAAATACTGCACACTTTGGTCAAAATTGGTGAAAATTGGGACCGTTGTGAAGGAATCATTAGAAAATAGACTGGAAATAAATGTTAATGCTATAAATAGTATAATGTCACTGGGTTTGACATGATTGTCACTGGGTTTAAGTAGGATGCAAGAAACTGCATATACTTTACAGTATTGTATTACAGTGTTCATGAGGTCAGGAGCTATAGTAATGGTACCTGGCCTTGTATCTGGAGTCGTTTTACTGTCAATAGCAGACCAGCTCCATGTGTGTTGTTGGATATGGCAGCTTGGAAAAAAGTCAAATCTTTAACACCTTAAATATATTCTTCTTTACAAATTACAGAAATAACTCCACAACATTTTTTTTTGTTGTCTATGTCTAAAGATGCAAAAACAAGTATTAATAGCTGCACTAAAACACAAAAAGTGCAAATAGCTGAACTGTTTTCATGGCAGAAGAAACATAATTTAAATAGCATTTTGCTGCACTTATAGCTAAGTAAATATGCAAACATGTTTTGTTCCAATCTGTTCCATTCTATTCTGTAGAATAAAATATAAATATAATGGAAATGTTGCTATTTATGATTTCTTTTATTAAATGCACTTATCTAAATCAATAACCAAGAAAAGCATTCATTACATAAACTAACACCTTAATTGCAAAGAAAACAATAGTCAAACATCTTTGAGTCAACATCTATGTCCTTCAAATTCTAAACTACCAGGAGAAGGGAACTCTTCACTCTTGTTTGTTGGTTTTAGCATGAAATGACTGTAAACTTTTTAGAAAAACAGGTGTACAAAACATGTCAGTGCTTATAAATACCCATTAATATATCACTTAATATGTATTATACAGTTTACATTACGTATTCTTTAATCTACTCATGCTAATTTATTTTGCTTTTGTCTGGGACAGGCATGACTATTTTCTTACCATACTATAATAAAGTAAACATCTTTTTAATTTATTGACATTATGGTCCTGAATCATCTTGGAACACCTCCTGCACCCCAGCATCATTTTTAAAACAAGTACGGAACATGAGCGTATGTGCAACCATATTCAAATTCATGTGGCTCTCAAGATACGTTTCAGTTTGAATCTGGATATAAGTATGCTCTGCCCAGGGCTGCCAAGAAGAATTCAGGGCCCGGGTACAACAAATTCATGGGGCCCCCCTCATAGTCAAATAAGCCCCAAAAATTTTTTGCGCCGCCTTACGGCGGCACAAAAAAATTTAGAGGTATGGTCATGCATTCAGGGGCGTAGCTAGCCAAACGGCGGTGCAAAAATTTTGGGAGGTGTGGTCATGCATTTTGGGGCGTGGCAAACGTGCCATTGGGGCGTGGCTAACATAAAAACCACTAGGCTCTCAATTCGCCGGAGCGTCACATATGTTCAAGCACTCCTGACTTTCAGGACATCTACCACCACAGTGTAGTATACAAACAATGCAGTGTGTACACAAACAGTTCAGTCTTGGCCTACACCTTACATTGGGCACAACATTCACCAAAAATTGGTATTGTCCCTACTAGAATCACAACATTTCACACACTGTGCTGCTCTCTCCTACCTGTTCTTCTCACTTTCTCCACCTGTGGCTGCTGGTTTCTTTAGTTGTGGCTTGTCCGGATCCAGAAATGTTGAAGGACCTATTTTGAAAAAAAAATGGCTACATTTAGAAAATTACAGCCAGCCCCGGCGTTAAATCAATAGCACCCACGATTAATAATTAGGCCTTCCTCCAGCCCCAACATTAAAATAATACTATTTACATTTAATAAATAAACCTATTTCACTTCCTGCAAACAGCCCCAGCAATACCTATTTCCCGCAACCATCACTGCCATTAAATAATTCATAGTCACATTTAATAAATAGACCTCATTCTCCCTAAACTCACCCCAAGATTCAATAGCCCCCAAACCACCCCATCTTAAATTAATAGTCCCTACTATTAAATTGCCTCACCATCACCCTACAAACAAAATAGCGCCCATTAATTAGCCGCCACCTACCTCACACACACTACATTGCAACAAGCCCCCTGTGCCATCACACACACAATACTGTGCCCCTTCATCACAACTACACTGTACCCCCTTATGCTCACACTGCGACCTCCATGCTGCTTTTCCCCCTTCTTTTTTACTTTGTGCCTCTCTCCCACTTTTTTTATTCCTCTGTTCCTCTCTCCCACTTTTTTCCTCCTCTGTTCCTCTCTCCCACTTTTTTTTCCTCCTCTGTTCCTCTCTCCCACTTTTTTTTCCTCCTCTGTTCCTCTCTCCCACTTTTTTTCCCTCCTCTGTTCCTCTCTCCCACTTTTTTTCCCTCCTCTGTTCCTCTCTCCCCAATTTTTTTTATTCCTCTGTGGCTCTCTCCTTTTTTTCCTCCTCTGTTCCTCTCTCCCACTTTTTTTCCCTCCTCTGTTCCTCTCTCCCCAATTTTTTTTTATTCCCCTGTGGCTCTCTCCTTTTTTTCCTCCTCTGTTCCTCTCTCCCACTTTTTTTTCCTCCTCTGTTCCTCTCTCCCACTTTTTTTCCCTCCTCTGTTCCTCTCTCCCCAATTTTTTTTTATTCCCCTGTGGCTCTCTCCTTCTTTTCCTCCTCTGTTCCTCTCTCCCACTTTTTTTTCCTCCTCTGTTCCTCTCTCCCACTTTTTTTTTCTCCTCTGTTCCTCTCTCCCACTTTTTTTCCCTCCTCTGTTCCTCTCTCCCCAATTTTTTTTTATTCCCCTGTGGCTCTCTCCTTTTTTTCCTCCTCTGTTCCTCTCTCCCACTTTTTTTTCCTCCTCTGTTCCTCTCTCCCACTTTTTTTTCCCTCCTTTGTTCCTCTCTCCCCAATTTTTTTTTATTCCCCTGTGGCTCTCTCCTTTTTTTCCTCCTCTGTTCCTCTCTCCCACTTTTTTTTCCTCCTCTGTTCCTCTCTCCCACTTTTTTTTCCTCCTCTGTTCCTCTCTCCCACTTTTTTTCCCTCCTCTGTTCCTCTCTCCCCAATTTTTTTTTATTCCCCTGTGGCTCTCTCCTTTTTTTCCTCCTCTGTTCCTCTCTCCCACTTTTTTTTCCTCCTCTGTTCCTCTCTCCCACTTTTTTTCCCTCCTTTGTTCCTCTCTCCCCAATTTTTTTTTATTCCCCTGTGGCTCTCTCCTTTTTTTCCTCCTCTGTTCCTCTCTCCCACTTTTTTTTCCTCCTCTGTTCCTCTCTCCCACTTTTTTTTCCTCCTCTGTTCCTCTCTCCCACTTTTTTTCCCTCCTCTGTTCCTCTCTCCCCAATTTTTTTTTATTCCCCTGTGGCTCTCTCCTTTTTTTCCTCCTCTGTTCCTCTCTCCCACTTTTTTTTTTATTACTCTGTGGCTCTCTCCTTTTTTTCCTCCTCTGTTTCTCTGTCCCCTTTCTTTATAGTACTGTCCCTCCCTGTTTTCCTCCCCTTGCCTCTCCGTTTCTTTACTTACCTTTTGTCAACTTCTTTCTTTTCTTTTCTGCTCTTCTGTCTCCTCTTCTGTCTTCTTTCTTCCTGCTGGCTGCGGCGCTCCTCACTGACTGACAGGCGTGACTTGATGACGTCACGCCCAGCAGTCAGTGTGAATGGAGGAGAGGAGGGACACGGCGCCGCGCGATCACGTGAGTATTTTTTATTTTTATTTTTTTTTCTTCCAGCTCCCATGAACCCCCACCCCACCCCCCCCCCCCCCCGCGGAAAAAAAAAATAAAAAAAGTTTTAAAAAAAATAGCGCAACAGAGAAAAATAATAAAAAAATAAAAATAAATTTAATTAGCAGCGAGGGCCCGGCCCGGGCCCCCTGGCATGGCCGGGCCCGGGTAAACTGTACCCGCTCCCCCCCCCCCTCTCGGCGGCCCTGGCTCTGCCTAAACAGTACTTGTTGTATGTTAATAGACAGAACAAACTGCAGGATACACACATGCATATGTACAATATCAAGTCCCATCAGAACGCATGCATAAAAAAAAAATATAAAAGAAAAAAACACATAATCATTAATCAGTATCTGTTTTTTTTTAAAAAAAAACTTTTTTCTTACATTAAATACATAAATCAGGATGTTCTTAATGGGTACAATACAGTACATATAATCAGTTTTTATATTCTTGCTCGCATACACATGTTCTGTGCTATCAAGTGACATGCATATGAGTAGTTTTTAATACAAAGATGATGTTTTGACAATTATCATTATCAATCTGCAATTACACAAGCCCTGTAGCTGGTGCAAATGATTCGGCTAAACAATCACGTACTTTGTGCTATAGTAGCTCTTCTGTGGGATTGGAACAAACGGGCTAGTTTTCGATCCCCACATGCATCAATGATCCTTGAGCGCCCATGACCATGTTACCAGTTCACCGGTTGTCCTTCCTTGGACCACTTTTGGTAGGTATTAATCACTGCATTTGCCATTGTTAAAGTCGCTCAGATCATTATGCTTACACATTTCTCCTGCTTCCAACACATCAACTTCAAGAACTGACTGTTCACTTGCTGCCTAATATAGCCCACCCATTGACAGGTGCCATTGTAACTAGACAATCAGTGTTATTCACTTCACTTGTCAGTGGTTTTAAAGTTGTGGCTGATCGGTGTATATTGTACTGTGCATTATATCTCGGGAATAATTTTGTGGAAATATGGAGCAATAAGAGTGCAGTATTTAAACAATCTTATTCCCAAAGGTGTATTAAACACACACACACACATTTAAAATAGAATAAAGCATATTATCTGTAGTGATAACAGAACTTCCCCACATCTTATAATAAATAAAATTAAAATAAAAGTCCTGACTACTTGGAATTGCCCAATTGAAGCAGCTAGGCTGTTACTAAAACGATCAGACTGATAAAATAAAAACAGCACTGTTTTACTTTTCTACAGAGACCGCACCTAATTAGCAATGGGTAAGTGTATAACTACCATTGGCACAGGTGGTGCTGCTGCTACTGGGGGGAGCTGCCTTCCCTATAACTGGCCCATGTGTATATGTGAGTTTTTCACTCTGGGCGGTACATGGGGGCTCCTACAAAACGTTGCTATGGGGCCCATAAATGTCTAGCTACGTATACATATACTCTGGAGTGAATGATCAGGTTGCATGTTTTCCAGCTATACATCTTTGCCTACATCATTATTGGCTTTGTATTGTTTACTTAGAAAAATGTGGCCATATAGAGAACAGGGATGTTTTAGGATGGCATTTAGTTCCAAGTTTGCACTTTTAAATGTTGACAGGTATGACAGGTATGCTTTTATCTTATTAACTTTCAGCTCCTGTTGCTGCCTGCCGCCACAGAAGGTAATAACGAGTATACTATACCTTCAGCAATTTCACTGAAAGACCTAAGTGCATTGCAGTAATTCAGCCCTAAGGATACAAAACATGATTTAATTTTGGAATAACCTCAACAAGAATCAGCTCTCTAAAAGTAATATGTCTCTGGTGTAAAAAGGTGGATTTGATGGTAGCCAGCACCTAATGTTCTTTGTTGCAGTTCTGTAGATTACTGCCTCTAAAATTTAGGTCAAGTTGCTGCATTTGTTGCCAAGTTGTTATCAGTCAATAAGGGTCCTTTATGAAAGGTTCACAGTGCAACTGTCATTATGTAACTACAGGCCTGATTCACCACTTGGACGCAACTTGCACTTTTAAAAAGAGCATGTAATTTGTGTGTACGTACACCCGCATCTTATTCAAATGCAAGCATCTCTGATTAATACTTTCTAATGTGAATAAAGCAGTAACTCACTTGCAAGCCGTGAATTTAAATGAAAGTGCAATTTACACTTCAAAAGTGATTTTGGCGCAAGCGCTCTTTCACTACATAGGTATTTACTACTATTTCACATCTGAACGCATTTGCATGCATTTCCTTAATTATCTTAATTGACTTTATTACTCCCTAACACTGATGATTCCTGACAATTAACTACATTACCTCATTACCATGATAACAATAAATCATTTATAGCATACTTTTCTAACAAATATGTCTCATTGTTACACATTCTCTTAGATTAAAAAAACACACAAAGATTTTTTCCAAAAAAAACTTTTTTTATAAGAAAATAAAGATAATAAACAATTTTACAACAAAAGTATGCATACTTTTTTGTTAATCATTTCTAAATATTTTGAAATAGTTTTTCCCTTTTATTAATGTTATGCACAATAATGTGTAGGAAAAAAAAAACATTGCAAACATTACAAAAAAATTACTTTATTCATTGTAGCAGTGGCGCACTTAGGGGGGTTTCTGAGTCTCTAGAAACCCCCCCACTTCGCTAACTAAGTGGCAACTGTCCTATACAGCAGCCGCGGCACTGTCAAAAAAGCGTCCGCGGCGGTGCTGTATTGTATACAGCACCGCCGCAGACGCTTCTTAGACAGCGCCGCGGCTGCTGTATAGGACAGCGCTGGCGAAACGGAGCTGCTGTGCATGTTTTAGGGTTTTTTTGGTCGGCAGGGAGAACCCCCCCCCCCCCCCCCCGAAATCCTCTGTGCGCCCCTGCGCAGCGTTTTGGAGAACCTTTGAAATTACACATTATAGACAAAAAATATGTACAGCTACCACAACTTCATCCATTTTACTTTTTTTAAGGTTCTGTGTTTAAATAAAAAAATAATTGACTAAAGCGTGTAATATTAGTTTTAAAAAACAAATAAAAAAAAAATGTTAATGTATTCAGCTATATTTAAAGTATATATAATGAGGAAAGAACAGCGCTACACCATTTCTAAGTTTGTTGTAGATGAGCAATATAAGTAGGTTATTTTATATATATATATATATATATATATATATATATATATATATATATATATATATATATACATATATACATCTATAGTAAATATATTGTTTATCGGAATTTGGACACTCCATAACCAGCAGCACCCCAATCTAAATAGTATGAATAAACCATAAGGAGTACAAGAGCGCAATTAACTCTATTATCTATATTTCAGTGAGCTTAACATTTTAAAAATAGCAATGCTAATGTATGCAAGTACGTATATACATTGATAAAAACATATTGCAATGCAAATGTCTGCAAATGCTTTGAAAAGGTCAGAAAGACAATTGAAAACATCTGCACATGCTAATGTACACAATGTTTTTTAAATAAAATAAAATCAATTTGCTTTGTTGCTACTGAGACTCATAATTTAAAGCTTTACCTACCTTTTTTTAGCACGCAGTACTTTTTGGAAGCGAAATGCCACAATGGTGTGCCCCTGCCATATTATTTATTTAATGAGATCAGTGGTGTCAGGGGTGCAGGTGAATTGTCAATCATCCCATTAGATTGTGAGAGTGAATGCTGTATTTGGTCATCCCTATCATCCATCAGTTACACCTGCCCTGGAGAGGGTGCAAACCTTCGGTCTGAGTCAGTAAGGAGAGCAAAGCAAAAAAAGGAGTAACTTTGCACCTTGGCAAAACCATGTCTAAAAAGAAGAGCACTTCTGACTACTGCAGGACTCAAATCAGCAACATCTTTGTGGGAACACCTGTACTGTATCTGGGCTACGTTAGTCAGCCTCATTACACCCCCATTCTGCCCTTCAAGTTGTAAGGAGTCGTAAGTGTAATTTGCGTTCAGACACGAATTGCATGTAATTGTGTTCAATGGTGTAAGTCCCATTCTGGTGCTTGCAGAGCTATTTCATGCAAGATATGGCACACAAATAGACTTATGTCCAAAGGTGAATCAAGCCCTACATGTCTATATCTGCATGAATGTGCCTTATTTTAGGCAATTCTCACAAAAATTGCATCCAAAAATAATGTGTGTGGGGGTGGATCTTTCTCCATGTTTTGATGGAAAGAGCTGGGCATATTGTGGGTGTTTACCATTAAATGTAGGTATGCCTCATTTTACTTCCACATGCTAATAAAAATAATAATAATACTTATTATAATAATTAATTTATATTTATATAGTGCTTTTCTCTAATAGGTCTCAAAACACTTTCTTGGACATGCTCAGTTGCTGTCCTATGAAATCAATCTCTGCCCTATTGGGGTCATTCTAAATACACACACACACACACACACACACACACACACACACACACACACACACACACACACACACACACACACACACACACCTTGTATAGCAGAGGGATGCCTTCTCCACTGACCTATAGCTCCCTCTTAGGCTTTAGTAACAACCAGATGGAAGGTTGGAGGATTGCCACTCTATTCTGATTTTATTAAATTTTTTGTTTAACATGTCAGTGATATAGATTTCGGCATCCATCATGCAAATCAATACATAGATGTCAGATGGACGATAGTTAGAGAGAGCTATACTCTGAGCCCACCACATTCTTCATTTTACAAATAAATAAAAGCTGATAATTTGAGAAGTTAGTGGAAAATTCCAAGGTGGTACACAGGAGTATCTTCACAACAAAGACAGGTAGGGTTTGATTGCTTGTCTGTAAAAATGAGCAGCAATTATCCTGTCTCTGTGTCCTGCAATGATGACAATGCCAAAGAAAAACGCAGGAAGGTAGTAAATACAAGCCCAATATTGTCAGGGTGACACTGATGGCCATACATCACAATCAGTCACCATGTGACTGCACATTCAAGAAGCATATAGATGCAGGGAGTGCTCTTGGCAATAATGCCATTAATTCAGCACATAAATCAAGGGCTCATGCAATGTGAATTCTTCTTTAGAATCACAAAAGAAGGCGGGTTCTTTAGCATAACTGGTGAATATCAGTCAGGTTGCCAGCAGCTGATTGTTAAGAGTTGTACAATGACTAGTTCTTCTTTCTTGGCTTCACATCCAGTGTCTGTTCTCATTCAAATCATACCATACCTCTTTTGCTGCACAAATATGCTAGTCACCAATGGCAGCTTTAAGATATGTGGCTGATAATGCTTCTACCTTACACAAGCCATAAATACTTAGCCTCCAACAACTAAAATTGTTATTCTGCTACCTCATGTAGCAATTGTTTTCATTAAGTATTAAATTGTAAGTTCATTTTGGCTGGGCGATCCTTACCTTCTGTGTCTCACTATATGTAAAGATTCTGTATCTAGACACTTATGATCCACTGCGCTACTCGCGACAGCTCACACTGAATCATCAACCTGGCTGTTGCTAAGCAGCAGGTATGCTAGTTACTGTGATGCCGCTGTGTAGCTGCATCTTCCATCTAGCTGGTTGCCAGGCAGCCGGGAAGCTGTGCTCTTGACTGGTGGTCACACTCCTAATGGGCTGTTAGATTGTGCAGAGATTCTCTACTAGGAAGCATTTTCATTGGTTCCCATTCCTTTAAATAGAAGGGTTATAGCGTTGTGCTTGCACCTCGTTTCCTGCGGTCCTATTGTATTCATTACTGATTGATTGACCTTCTGCCTGTTTACTGGATATCCTCTGTTTGCTGCCTATCTTGTCCCTTGACTTGTTTTTGGATCCCTGCTTACTACCCACCTCGACCTTTTTGCTTGTCTAAGGTTATTCCTGCATGCTGCCTGTCTTTGACTATTTGCATCTCTGCTGACCTGTCTTCTGTATATTGTCTGGTGTGCCATACTCCCAGTCTCTATTCCTCATCACTATCTAGTACTGAGATAAACTTTTACTACACCGAGTGTAAGTCCTGAGTGCATCTGTGAGAATATCACACTCTATGAGAAAGATGGCTTGCTATAGGTGAAGGCTTCTCTATCGTTCTGTTCTAAAGGTTTATCTCGAATTCCAGTGGGAGCCGTTTCAATGGCCCACTAAATATGCAACGCTATGTTAATAATAATAAAAAAATATACAATACTGCAATGATGATGAAGAGAGTACACTGATGTACTATGTGTTTACAGAGGTGGTATGAATATTACAAACAGCTATCAACAGCTTAAAAATGAAAAAGACATTGTGCTTTGTGAATAATTACATTAAGAATGAACGTGAACTTATCACAAACTATTAAATGACCATGATTCAGTTGTCCCAAAGAGTAGGAGTAAGAATTAACAACTTTTTATCGAAAAAAATATGACTGTTTGGGTGTTTTTTTTTTAAACTTTTAAAAAATTAAAATAACTTTAACATTACAAAAATAACATTAAACAGAAACACAAGAGAGAGTTTAGTAGATCTTTCGGTACTGTCCACAGAGATGCTATAACAACGCAATAAAAGAACAGCAGAAACTTCTGAAATGTAGAAGGATAAAATAAATGGATATATCGGAGGCAGACAGATTGAGGAATTGGGTATATAAGTGATTATGGAAGTTTGTATTAGTAGCATCCAACCATACGATAACAGTACACTAATAGTATATAATGAAACCTGTGTATCACACTACAATGACACAATATAATGCAGAACTGTATTCATAACTGACCACAAAGGATATTACTAACCCACTACAGTAACTGAGTATCCTAAATAATACATACATTTGCTGCTGTTGTGTGATTGCTGTGAAAGTAGTGAGTGTAGATGAGCAGAGAAGGAAAAACAAGTATAGTTTAATTTAATAAACCTCTAAAGCAAATAATAATGTGCACAGCTGAAGTCTGAAACTTCCAGCTTATATAATGTATTGTAACAATACCATAAATTGTGTGGCATAAAGAGAAGCACAATTTAGGCAATATGAGTCACTCTAAAAATGATTTTATTACTAATGTATAAATGACACTTCTATTTATGCCCTCAAATTTGTGCATTGGCATAATATATAGTAAAGTATTCTGGCTTTTTCATTTACTCTCTATATTTGTATATACAATGTTTAGATTAATTTGTCTTAGTGGTCACAGTTTGTTAAAAATATTTAGTCTCATTTTATTTTCTACAGGTTATTAATGTTAAGTTTTGATATGTGTTATGTATTGAGTATATAATACTAAGATTCCTCTGGTTTCAGTGCCATAAGGAAGGTCAAGTTACATGACACATCCAATAAATCATTCTACACCAATACATTGCACCACCAGTCAATCGCTGCCTCTATAGTGTCTGGGTCACATAATTACCATTTTTTAATGAAATATTGAAGATCTTATAAGGTCAAATCATCCGCATGCAAATTGAACCTTATCACTGATTATGACTGGTTAGTTTTCATACGTAGCATTATAAAACTTGTAACTGAAATACTGATTTGTTCTATAAATTGCCAATCCAAAAATAAGAGTCACACATAAATAAAAACCCTCATTAATTATGAAGTTAAAATTCCTATTTTATAAATTGTATGACTTGGCATATACATGGCAAATATAGTGCTTTCAATGTATCTGTGACAGAAGTAGAAAAAAGAATGAACAGCTTATGGACTGCCACAATCAGAAAGCTAGTTCTTGTATAATGTTTCAGGTTCTAAATAAAGGTGTTGGTTTGTTTGTTCTGTGTGCAGTTTACAGTTGCTTTATGTTTTTAGAGACTGAACAAAGCGCATGCAAAACATAGTCCTGTTTTAATTTGCTAAATATCGAAGCTTGAGTAAATCACCTGCATATTATATGCCAGTTGCTATAATACTGTCCAATGTACTATATTTTAGAAATAAAATAATGACCTATTTACATTTTGCAAGGAATTTGTTTCGCCAACAGATATCCAGGGAAAATACAGCTGGCATGATGCCAGTTAAAGAACATCTATTCAATTTCTTTCAAGGGCATGTATAAATTTGTCTCTGAACACCTATATTAATCATGTCATATTATTTTCTGGGTGGAAAAAAAACAGCTATTGAAGATAAAAGGAACTGACCTACAAATGTTTTAATTTAATTTGTCTTATCATTAATTGGCACTTTGAAGCTCTAAAAACTTTAATATGTCATCAAATATTTACACATAAATCTCTTTGTGATTGCCACTCTGTTTTAGCAAAGTTATGGATTCATCACAAATCAGCATTTCTTTCACTAAAATTCTGACACAAGAATGAATTATTAAAACTAGCATCATAAACAATATTGACAGATTAGCCATTTTATTTAAAAAAGAAATGACACTAAATCATTCTGCCACATTTTAATTTAGTGTAATATTAATAACAAATATTAAGACAACCTGAGGAATACTGTGAATACTGGCAATGCAAAAACAATCTTCTAAACAAAGACTGAATGATGAGTCAGTTGGAACCTTGCTTGGCATACATGTATATATAAAGCTGAGCTTACAGAAAAGTTACCTCTTGTAGTGTAAAAAACCTCAACAACCCTTAAGTTAACCAAGTATGCACATAACTGATTATGAAAATAAAAGAAAATGAGTTAATTGTCTACATATTGTTTAGTGTGTGGGTAACAAAATATCAACAATAATCTGATATGATTTCTAAATTTGTTTTTAAATTCAGTCATACAGACATTTCATTCGCTCATATTGGAAAGATGTTTGTAGTTTGAAAAGAGTCATTTTAGAAACAATTGTTTCAAAGTTACACACTTGGAAACTTCATAGGAAAGAATGTTTGCTCTGAATTTGGTTATTACATGTGCGTGCATTTTGGCTCACAGGAGATGACATTAAAATCTCTGTCACAACAGTTTTGCAATCTGCTTATGTGTCAGGAGGCTTTACAATATAGACAGAGATCTTTGATGTATTGGACCATGTTTCTCAGCAGCGCAAGCCTATCTGCCATCCTGCAACCAGGAATTCCACAAGTCTGATCCGGGTGAACAATCTGCCCAATGACAATACTTTAGCCTATTGGCTAGTACCTTGGCAAGGATCTTGTAGTCCACGTTCAAGAGAGAGATGGGCCGCCAATTTTTAAGGTCACATCACCCTTGCGTTATAAAGGATTGTGATCAGTTCCTCTTTCAGAGAAGGAGGCATTCTGCATTCCACCACCATCTCTTCATATAGCTCTAGCAGGTGTGGGCCAATGAGGTCCCACAGCGCTACATAGAGCTCTGCTGGGAGACTGTCACTGCCCGGGGTCCTACCCAGCTTAAAGATCTAGTGGCAGAGAGCAGTTTCCCCAATGCATGGGGGCATCCATGGCTTCTTTACCTGTAGGATCAATAGTATTAGTGATACCTGACAGGAGTGAATCAGCTCCATCTCTGTCAGTATTCTTAGGGCGGTAGAGGTTGCTGTAGTAGTCTGTGACGTCTCCCATGACACCCTCTTTCCCCTTTCTGGGAAAGAGGGCCCATCTCACAGCTCAGTCAGGGACGTGTGGCCGGAGAGGTGTTTTCTGAAAAAGAGAGTTTTAGAGAGTTACATTTCTCACCCATTTCCAGGTTCTCCATCTTGAAACGGAAGATGATGCGCCTGTCTTCTTCCTCAAAGGGACTTTTCAGGCCCCCTTTGATCTCCACCAGATCATCCCTCACATCCCAGCCGCAAAGTTGGAGATCCAACAGGGACTGCAGTTATCGTTGAAGCTTCCTGAAGTTTATCTTCCTCTCACACACCTGTTGTCGACCCTTAACCTGAAAGAAACTACGAATTCTGACCTTAATATATTCCCACCAGTTAGACATGTAATCCAAATAAAATTTTGCATTTTTCCATGTAATGTAGGCATCCCTTAGCTCCTCCAACACATCCTCCCTCTCCAGCAGAGCACACTTCAATTTCCAGGAGGTCTGACCAGGAGGAAAACCGTTGCCCAGAGCCCCCTAGAAGAAAATGGCCCTGTGGTCTGAGAAGAAGCAGGGAAATATGACATGCCTGTTCTGCCTTACTGCTCTAGAGGTAAACACAAAGTCAATCAAGGAATCACTCAAAACTAGTACCCCGATTGGGGTTTTGGAGACAAAGTCTCAAACTTTAAGTCTCACCACCAGATCATACACTGACACACTCGATGTTCTGGCTCCTTTGCCTAGATAAACCATTGTTATTTCCATGGGAAATTGTCAAGCTATAAATTTAGAAGTCTAAGCTCCATCTCAACAGCTGTCCATTGTTCCCTGCAGTTTGCTGTATCCATCTGAGGGTATTATGGTCACCACCAAAAATTCATTTTCATACAAGTATGGCTTCAATTTCTTTAGTGCCCAGAGAATTGCTAGACACTTTTTCTCAATCATGGTGAATGTCATCTTCCGAGCTAACAGCTTCTGAGAGAGATAGGCCAGCGGGGTGCTCACAACTGTCTTCTCTGACCGGGTTTAGCCCAGCTCCTAGTCCATAACCTGATGCATCAGTTTTCACTATGAATCAGAGTCAGAAGTCCAGGGTGGCTAACACTGTCTGACTGGATGAAATATGACAGACACATTATGCATAATAACAACATTTCAACCGTCAAGGCAGAAAAGATGTATGGAGTGACCTGCTAGCAGGGTTGACAAATATGAGGCACATATAAAGCAAGGTTGCAGTGAGAAGGATGTGATAAAAGCTGTGATGATAATAGACACAGTAGTAACTTCCCACAGAAAGTACCCTGTTGCCAGTTTGTGCTACATGTTTTACTGATTGGGAGCCAATTTGCTTAGAAACTGCCCTGCTTACATAGTTTTATTTGTGTTGAAATTGTATATGTAAGATGAACAGTCCATTTGCCAGACTGTTCAGCCCCTAGGCCCTTTCAGACAGAATAGCTAGTATCAGCACTGTTGGCATGGCACAGTGACACAGCACATGATCCTGTGTGTGGGTACCCAGAACCTGTGTTCTGTACATTAGCTATATGCTCAGTCACAATTGGTTTGTATTGATGTAAACTATTAAGATGTTAGCATAAAGTTTACATTTTACTGTTATCTAATTTCATTCTGATATGGAGGTCCACTTGGACATGTCTGCTTTAGTGCAATGCCTCTTACATTATATTTAATATAACAAAGGGAGTGGTTTTCCACAGGCCTCTAAGAGCGGAAACAGCTATTCAGCTGACAGTCTGCAGGTAAAGTCTGCAGACCGGGTTACACACAGGTACAGAAGTGCACCTAGGTTCAAAGACATGCAGGTGTGACAAAGTAAAAGTATAAAATGTGATTTAAATTACATGTTTTGACAGTGACTGTTTCACAGATAACAGCAGTGCTGACATGGTGTGTCTTTAGTGAAGAGGCCTTACAGAACATCTGCAGAGGACTCCTTTTAAAGCTAAGGTGGAATGCCACCTGGCCATTAAGCTAAGGTTACGGGAAGAGTCTCAAGTATAAAAGACTGTATTGTGCTCTTGTGCATGGGGGCCGACGCCAGCTAGTGGACGGTGACCAGAGAGGGAAACTGGGGCTAGCCAGTGTTAGGTTGCCTGGTGTCGACCTGATATAGTATATGCTGTTAATTGAAATGGAACAAAAAAAGTACTGTTTATTTTAAGCAAGACGTTGTCCATGTATGCATCATCTAAGGGTGCCCTTGTCACATTATATATAAAACATATATTAAAATTTATATTGTGCGAATTCAGTTTGCAAATTATACAGTAAAATGTCTTGGTTCCTTTGAAAGTGATGATGTTTGTGAAAGGGTGGGAGCAGCGTCACATATTATTTTACTCTGCACTTCCAAAATCCTAGAGCCATGCCGGAGTATTGCCTACAAATGTGTTTCAGTAGGGGGGCTGTTTAACCATACTTCCTACTTACAAACTGTTATACTGTATATGGGCAATACTGCAATTGTTGAATATGCTTGTATATTACAAATTATATTATATAATCTCACAGTAAAAGCTTTTAACAAACCACCAGATGGAAGCAATATCTATGTCTTGCTAAAGCTAAAATACATTAATAGTATTTTTATTCAATCTTTCTGTCAAGTTGAAATTGTAAAGATGTAAAAAAAAATTAACCGTTTATTCAGATCTCTAAATTAATTTCCAGCCTTTAAATATTTAGCGTATTTCAGTAAGCATTGCTGCAAACTACAGTAATGTGTTAGAATAGCATTCCACAGCGTACAACACAACCTTTCCTGTGTTGCTCATTGTCAAAAATTATGATGGCTGCAGGGCATTCACAGCACACATTTGGGCATTGTGTGACGATTTTCCACGAAGACATCTCTAGACCCAAAACATATGAAGTGATTCATGCATAATTTATATATTTTAGCCAATTAAGTCTACTTTTGAGTTAGTTTGTTGGTCTGATAGCAATTTATGCTACCCAGCTGGAGTTCAGAATTCTAGCTTTCCTTGCTCTTAAATTCTGTACGTCTAAGAAGGAAAATAATGCCACTGCAGCCTTGAATTCGGTAGGGACCAATTTAAAATAGGTAGCAACAATGTGATATAGATTAATAATAATAATAGTAAAAAATGGAAGTGTTTACTTTGTAATGTTGTATATTATTTTGAAATAATTGTAGTGTAGTGTAGAGAGGTATTTTTAAATAGCATTCTGTTGTAAACATGCATGTGAATTAAACTCTAAAATTAAACAAACATTTATAAAACATTTGTAAAATAGTTTTTATATTTCAATACTTTTCCACAAAATTAATAAATGTTCACAATGTGGATTTTGAATTGTGTAAGTGAATAATAAACATTTCTGTTTGTACACCAATTGTACCATAGAGACTCTTCGCTCATTTAAAAAGTGAGCCTATTTTTTATCCCAAGTTTGACCTTTAGAATGTAATGTTGTAGTCTAACTTAGCAATGCACATAATACCAATAAATTACAGCACTAGACTTGTATAATTTTTACTACTTAACATTTTTTCTCACAATTTAAGATAGATTTAATGGATTTCCAAAGCCATTATCTAACAAATGAGGCATATTACACCATGTATGCTGCATAAAATTTGGTTTAGTTAAGAAAAATAATATGAAGAAACTGTAGCAGTAGTTTTAAAAAGGTGCGATTCACAAATAGTGTAATTAAGGCTCTGTGTTTAACAGGTTCCACAATTTTGTCAATTTAATTGGTTACAAGGAAAACATAATTTCTTAAAAAAGTCACTAGCTTCCTTTAACAACTATAACCTTGCATTAAAATCTGTTGTACTTTTATTTTTGCAAATAGGCAGCTGAGTAGTGTTTTATATACACATTGATAGTATTAATTAATTAATTAATTAATTAATTGAGGTAATTCTGTAATCCACTGGGTCCCACAAATGTTCCGCCACTAAAGCACTGTCCTGCTCTCTACATCTAAGGTGGGTATTTAAAACACAAAGCAATATCACTTGAACTTCTCAGTCATGCAAATGGTAAATTCATAAGGAAAGATGTCAACAAACCTTCAGTGTTTGGAAATGTTCCCCATTGACTCAGATAGCAGAGCAGCTGTTTTGTAAAAGTGCTCTTTTTTAGTTACATATAAGATGGGGTCTTCTATTGGAATTAAAACTAATTGGAATGGTTGTTTCCTCTAATAATTCATCGTTTCAAACTAGAGATGCTCAGGCTCGTTTCCCCGAGAACCGAACACACCCGAGCTTAGCGGATCGCCCGTCTGCTCAACGGGAGGTTTCTGTCCTCACTGAGCTCGCCTTAGGACACTTGTGTTACGGTTTGACAGGTGTACCGCCCCAGTCAAACTCCCCACCTGCCACTGTCCTCGGAGTGGGTACTTTCGCGCGCCCTCGGAATTGAAAACGAGACAAGACGTCATCGTTACGTCGCCAGATTTCGGATCTTGCGAGCTTTGGATTCTATAAGTACCGCCCTCCACGGCGATCTGGCGCTATTTCACAGAGGTACACAGAAGGTGTAGCACAGTTATTGGCAGTCTCTAGTGCAGTTGGGCAGCTTCGTAGGTAGAAAAGAAAGAGGAGGGGTAGCAGTGTTCTTCCAAGCCTCCAGTGACATTCAGGATTGCTAATTGTCATTGCTGAAATAGAAATAATAGGTCTGGCAGGCTTGGTCTTCTAAATCTGCAGTCTTTGAAAGTGTATGAAAATAATATTGTGACCTGTGAGGTGGTCAAAATTGACTGCAAATGACTTGAAAAACCAAAACACAAAGTTAATCCAGATCCAAAAACAAAACCAGCACATGGGGGTCAGTGAACATCTCTATTTTGAACCATTAAAAACATTGCACTGACAATTGTGAGAGATATCCATTTAATCAGTTTCTGAAGAATAATACATTTTGTATAATTAATGTCTGAGCAACAATCTGCAGGGCTCTGCAGATTGTTACAACGTAACCGATACCTAAACCTTTTTGTTTTTCTGCTTGCTTCACATATTCTGAGAATTCTGCACAACTGACAGTTTCCTGTAGAAGCCTCGCACCTTTGAAACCGCAGCCATTTTCGCCTCAGGTTTGCGCGACTTTAACAAGAACATCTGCTGATCCTAAATGTCAAACTGCTGTTTTGTTGTGTAACCATACATCTTTTTATGCCATCTTCTGTGTATAAATAAAGCTACTCTGACTGGGGGCTGGTCAGAACCAGATTGAGTTTCAGCCTTACAACTGAACTTTGTCTGTCTCTCTATCGATCGATACCCACTTAAGACAGGTGCCAGGGCTCGAGAGAAAGGACCCAATAGAGGCTATCTCTGACAGTTTCAGTGGGGGCTCGCTTGCCGGGATCTCCAATACATCAGACCTCTCGACGGCGTTGGGACCACTTCTTTGTACACAGACAGACATCAACAAATCCATATGGTGAGTAAAAAGCTTTATTTTTACTCTTTTACAGTGCTATCTCTGTATAAGGAGGTAGTGTCTTAGTTCGAGGGTACCTCAGTCTGATTGACGGGGATCTCTGAGCTCTGGCAACAGATACTATTAAGGGTATCAAGGTAGATTAAAAAGTTGAATTTTTTTGCTTAACAAAATTACTGTATTACATCTATATGATAAATGTCTAATGTGACCACATCTGAAATAGGAGAAGTGAGTGAAATCACTCTACAAATTGTTACAGTATTGTTTATAATTGTCTTTTTCTGTTGGATTTTATTGAAAGTTGTGAGAAATATTAAAAAAGGCAGAAGTCCTGCAAATTTGTTATAAAAATCCTCATTCAAATAAAGGGACCATAAGGTAATTCCTAATGGGAAATAAAGGGTCCATAAAGGGACAAGAAAGACCCGAAATATATGACGGTCTGAGTCCAATACAGTACGTGTCTAAACGTGGAGGTAAAGACCTCACTAAGGGAATGAGGAAATTATTTAAAGCAGTAGGACTGTCTGAAGAGGGCACATTAAAAGTTGCATTCTGGAAACAGTTTGTGAAAGACAATGAGAAAGTTTTAAAGGAAAAAGGATATTTTAAAAGATGTCAGATGTGGTGCAAATTGGCAGAACAGTTAGAAGATGATGATATCCCCAGTAATATGTTACAACTGACAAATTTAAGTGATACAGAAGAAGAAACACCAGTGGTGGGGGTCCCTGGTGTTCCAAATAATAATAATAATCCATTTCTACCCCCATATCCACCCTCCCCATCAGGACCCATCATGTACCCTGATTTAAGACCCCTCTCTAATAACCAATCAGGCTTGAATTTAAGACAAAGACCCACGAAACAGCCCGATTTCTATGGACAATGGGCGTTTCCTCTGGTCACTGGACCACCGCCATATAATCCTAATACTAAACCTTTCAACAATAAAGTCAAAAGTGATCTCCCTTACGGAACCACTTGTAAAAAATGTTTTAGATGTGTCCCCCCATATTCAGAAGTCTGTCCATTCTGTGGCCGTCCCCAGGAATCCACTGATGAGAAGTGTGATCCCCCACAGTTAACCACGGGTATGTTCAACTTGGGAACTTCCACCACATTAGATAATGCAGACCCCCCTGCAGTAATACGTAGAACGGTCCAACACAGACCATGGACCCCGAGTGAGTCAAGGGATATCTGTGATAAGAGTCCCGATCCCAGAAAACATCCCACCCAGTGTCTTGCCTACTTTAGAAGAATGAATAGAATTT
The DNA here is from genome assembly GCF_038048845.1 of Mixophyes fleayi. Taxonomy (NCBI): domain Eukaryota; kingdom Metazoa; phylum Chordata; class Amphibia; order Anura; family Limnodynastidae; genus Mixophyes; species Mixophyes fleayi. The sequence goes on from NC_134403.1 coordinate 109,890,813, forward strand.
ACACTTGTACATGGTCAGACTTGGAAGAATTAGCCAATATTATAATTGGCCCGAGTGGAACTGCAGTCCTTAAAAACTCGGATAATGTAGAATGTCCCGTAGGAGATAATGCCTTAACCTCTGAATCTGCAACTACCTTTTTAGCCAAAATGAATGTATGGGCAGCTGCAGAACAACATAAAGTCCCGGTAGGCACTCCCTTAAAGCAAGATAATGGGGAAGACTGCCGTAAGTGGTATGATCGGTGCCTAATCAATCACACGGACGGAGGATTCGGCACTGCTGAACTCCGTGAAGTATAAATTACTAAAAAATACCTTTCTCATGGGTCTTAAACAAGAAATGAGAGAATCTCTATTCAGAAACAGACCAGAGGCAGGTAGTATGGACATGGAAGTCCTACTTGATATATTACGGGCAATGGAAGATAGAGAAGAGCAGAAAAAGAAAAAAAACCCTATTTATATTATCCAAACTACCAGTGATAAAAGAGGGGCAAGAGACCCTAGTGGCACAACCCTCGGAGCATGTTTCTTTTGCAAACAGACAGGACACATGAAAAGAGATTGTCCCAAATACAAAACATGGCTCAAGAAAAAAGAACAAAAATCAGAATAGGAAAATGGCATTCTGGTGTCCACGGGGGTTGTAAAAGATACGGGTCCTCAGGTATATATTGACATGTTGCTTGATGGTAAAATAGAAACTCGTTGTTTGCTTGACACCGGAGCTAGCCGCTCATGTATAAAACATTCCCCCACCATTAAGCCATACCTAACTGATAAAACTGTCACCACAACAGGACTTACTGGTACTGCAGTAAACCTGCAAGAAACCATTCCCATCCCAGTACAGATACCAGGTAATGAGGAGACAATTGATGTCCAATTCTTAGTCTCCGCAGATTGCCCTGTAAATTTGTTAGGGGCAGATATACTTTCCAAAATACAAGCCTCAATAAAATATAAAGATGGAAAGGTTTATTTACAAAACTCAGACCCCCTTCTGAGAAATTCAAAAGTACTGGCCTCATTAACAATGATGCAACAAACCACAGAAAATAGAGAGGCCCCTGAGAAACGTCTCCCAGAAATCCTCCAGTCTCTGCCAGATACACTCTGGTCTAAAGGTAAAACAGATGTAGGATTACTTTCAGTCCCCCCGGTGTGCATTAAATTAAAGGAAGGTACGGTCCCCGTATCATGCAAACAGTATCCTCTTAAAGGAGAACAGAAGGGGGCAATAAAAGAACAAGTAAGGGACTATGAAACAGCCAAAGTTTTAAAGAAATGCCGTTCCCCCTGGAACTCTCCACTCTTTCCCGTTAAGAAGAGGTCAATAGATGGATCAATCCAATATAGACTTGTGCACGATCTAAGGGAAATTAATAAACGTATGGAAATTGACGTACCTATTGTCCCAAATCCCCATGTATTACTCAATGACATTCCAGCATCATCTACCAGGTTTTCTGTAATTGATTTAGCAAATGCATTTTTCTCTGTACCACTACACCCAGATAGTCAGAAATGCACTGCGTTTACAGTAGATGATGCACAATATTGTTGGACTAGATTGCCCCAGGGAGCGGCCATTTCTCCATCGGCCTTCTCTGAAGCCCTGCATACAGTCCTAACTGCATGGGCACCAGAACATGAAAATACACGTTTAATACAGTATGTAGATGATTTGCTGCTCTGTGCAGACACTGAAACAATTTGCTTAAAGGAAACAAAAAGTTTGCTAAAATTTCTAGCACAAGAGAAATGTAAAGTCTCAAAAGAAAAATTACAGTGTGCTTTACCTCAAGTACAATTTTTGGGTCACTGCATATCAGCAGGCGCTAAACATCTGTTAAGCTCTAGAGTAACTGCCATACAGAAGTTCCCGCCTCCCACCACAGTGAGACAGTTACGTGCCTTTTTAGGACTTGCTGGCTACTGCCGGGAGTGGTTAATGAATGCTTCAGAACTCTTAGACCCTCTTTACACTGTAACCAAGGGAAATGCCACAGGCCCAATCACTCTAACAAGTGAACAACTAATAGCCTTTGAAATAATAAAGGAATTGATTGCAAGTGCCCCGGCTCTTGGCCTCCCTAACTATGAACTACCGTTCAATATGTTTTGCCACGAACAAAATGGTCATGCACACGGGGTACTGACACAAGAACATGGGGGTAAACAGAGACCACTAGCATACTACTCTCAAAAGCTAGACCCTGTTATAACAGCAGCTCCCACGTGTATAAAAGCAGTAGCTGCGGCTGCGTTACTGCTACAAAAAGTTGCAGACATAGTGTTGGACCACCCACTCACCATTCAGGTTCCACACTCAGTAATGGAAATACTTAATCAAGCCAGAACAAAACACATTTCTGCAGCCAGACTAACCAAATATGAAGTGGCACTTCTCACTCCCTCGAATGTCACACTAAAAAGATGTACAGTTTTAAATCCAGCAACATTGCTCCCAAGTTGCATGGATATAAAAGAGGGGAGTAGCAGTAAGAAAGACGGTGACATCCGCCCGGGCACTAATGACAGTGGCATCTGCCTAAGCACTGATGTAAGCGCAAACAGCGCACACAGTGACAGCGCAGAGAGTGCACAATCTGTGACAGGGCAGGAAATGCAACTCAAAAATTTTCACAGTTTTAATGATCATGATTGCTTAGCCCTAATGGACTTGGAAACCACACCTCCAGGCAATGTAAAAGAAACACCACTAGCAAATCCTGACCTACTACTATTCGTAGACGGGTCCAGGTACTACGAGGAGGGTTCCCCTAAAACGGGGTATGCAGTCACAACTGAAACTGAAATATTGATTCAGCAATCCCTTCCACCTAGCTTTTCAGCACAGCAGGCTGAACTAGAAGCACTAATCAGTGCATGCCAATACGCAGATGGGAAAACAGCTAATATTTACACAGATTCCAGGTATGCTTTTGGGGTAGCACATGATTATCAAAGCATCTGGAAAAACAGACATTTTATGGCCTCCAATGGGAAACCAATAAAAAATGCAGACATCATTTTGAGATTGTTCACAGCTTTAGAACTGCCTGAAGTGGCAGTCATAAAAATAAAAGCGCACACAAGGGAACAAACCTTAGAGGTAAAAGGAAACAGACTGGCAGACCAAGCTGCTAAGGCAGCAGCAGATTTACCATTGGTCAAACATTATCTACTGACCACTGCCACTCCCACATTCCCTGTAGACCTAGAGATGCTTAAAATTTTACAAAAACAGGCTACAGAGTCATAAAAAGAGGAGTGGAAAAAGAGAGGAGCAGAACCTGAAAAGGGATTATGGGCATCAGCAGACAAACACTGTCTTCCCAGAGCCCTTTTTCCCACACTGGCCACACTAGAACATGGCCCCACACATGTCTCAAAAGATGGGATAATTAACTCTGTGTTTAAACACTGGATTGCACCAGGCTTCAGCACTGCTGCCAGTAATCTGGTAAAGGCCTGTGCCATCTGTAACACAAACAATCCTGGTCACACAGTGACCGTACCCCTCAGAGTAACCCCAAAACCTCTCTACCCATTCCAACGTATACAAATAGACTATATACAGTTACCTAAATGTGGGATATATGAATACGTCCTAGTGGTCATTGACCTATTCTCAAACTGGCCGGAGGCCTGTCCAGTAGCTAAAGCTACAGCAAAAAATACAGCAAAGAAACTACTGTCAGAAGTAGTATGCAGATATGGTGTCCCAGAAGTGATAGAATCAGACAGGGGCACCACCTTTACGGGTGAAGTAATGACAACTATCATGTCAGATTTGGGGATCAGTCAGGCATTCCATACCCCCTACCATCCACAGAGTAGTGGCAAGGTGGAAAGATTAAATGGCACTCTGAAACTTAAAATACAGAAAGCCATGAAAAGCACAGGAATGCCATGGTTACAGTGCCTCCCCCTTGCCCTATACTCAGTCAGGACGACACCAAACAAAAAACACAGGCTAAGCCCCTATGAGATATTATTTGGGGGGCCGCCAAAAACAGGGTGTTATTTTCCCCAATCTATGGTAAAACACCAAGGTGAACTGACTAATTATGTGAAAGAATTGCAGAAGTCCCTCACTAATACACATTCTCAAGTTTTCTCTTCTATCCCAGATCCAGAGGATTGTGTTGGAACACATATCTTAGTACCGGGAGACTACGTTGTTGTGAAGAGACACGTCAGGAGGGCTCTGGAACCACGATTTGAAGGACCATATCAAGTCCTGCTGACCACTCCCACCTCAGTGAAACTAGAGGGCAAAGACACTTGGATCCACGCCAGTCACTGTAAAAAGATTACAGCGAACCAGGAAAAACCATGAAGGGAAGTAAAGTCCTTGTAAAAATTGCTATTTTCCTATGTTTTTTTACAGCCTCTGCTAACCCAGAGGAACCAGGAAATGCCGTAACTCATTTGCACAAAACCATCAGCCAAATAACCAATACAAGTGAATGCTGGGTATGCTCCCGCACCCCATCCACCAGCAGAAATATGGCCTTAATCCCTCTACCATTAAGTACTAAAGAACTGACTCAGATCAGAAATGACACTCTCTCGTGCGGACGTATGGTAAACCCTAAATACAACACCACACGGTACCCTATAATCAAAGTAAGCCCCAATGTGATAAGACCACGCTTCTGTTTCAATAAAGGTATAGAGGCAAATAGAATGATTAATGAGTCCTTTTGGACCCCTCATGGCCGAATACGCATTGAATACCAAAATAAGAGTTTCTCATTAGGGGCAATCCCAAAATCAAGGTGCCGGGTAATAGTAAATTTCACTCAGCCCTATTTGTCTCAGTGTTCCCCCCAATGCGCTCCAAACGGCACAGGCAATGAAACCATTTACAACATTAAAAGTAAAGACTGCATTGACTGTCAATATGAACAATACAACCTCACCTGGAATGGGACATTACCCCCTTTTGATACTGACCGAGACACCTCATGCCACCTGGGATTGCAAGTGTCAACTTCATGCTTATTCTTTGACATCCCCTATTTGCTACCAGACGATGTATACTACGTCTGTGGCCAAAATGCATATAGATGGCTTCCTTCAAACTCAATAGGTGTCTGCTACCTGGCCCGATTAGTCCCTGAATTCTATGTTATGTCACACTCCGACCTAAGCAAGGTCCTGAAGAGTAGAAGTGACCACAGACTAGATAAAAGGGAGATAAACACAATAGACACCGAACACATTCCCCTCATAGAAAAATCCACAGGACACAATGTGGGTATTGGTTTTGGCAACATTATCTCCATAGGGCATTGGGGATATATGGCCAACTATCATATGATAATAAAGATAGCAGAACTCTTAGACAACATTACAGAAATTTATGACAAATCCTTCAGATATGTTGGGAAGGAACTACAGGCATTGAAAACCCAATTAATACAGCACCAACTTGTATTGGACTACATTACGGCCCAGTCAGGAGGGTACTGTCTAACCCTAGAAACGGAATATGGAGTTCATTGTTGTAATTTTGTAACAAATGACACTGACAATCCAGAAGAGATCATAGATAAATATATGACAGAAGCCAAAGAAATGAAAGAGAAATTTAGAAAAGATAACTATGACCCCGACACTGTAAACGATGGTTGGTGGACATCCGCCTTCTCATGGATGGATCCCAGGAGTTGGGGGACAGGAATTTTCGCTTGGATTTTAAGTATCCTAATATGGATAGCCAAGATATGCATTTCAATATTGATACTATATGTTGCTTTTAAACTAAGCTTATGTTTTTTCCAATGCTGTTTGAAAAGATGCAAAAAAGATATCAAGATAAAAAGGTCACTTAAGAAACATCTAAAGTCCGATCCAGAAACCCAGGTCCAACTCGCTCTCACTAGACTCTGAATAAGTTACATACTTAAAAGGTTCTCCCTTATGTTTTATTATTTTCAAGAACCCAGGTGTACATAAACTATAGACCTGGCTGAATGTACATTTACCATCCTCTAAGGGCCTGCTAGGGGTTCCATTGAATTGAATGAAGTAGGTCAGGTGCAGGAATACTTTGTGCACACCAAAAGGATAGGCAGGATAATTATAAAAATGATAAAAAGAGGGGTTTATGTGAGAGATATCCATTTAATCAGTTTCTGAAGAATAATACATTTTGTATAATTAATGTCTGAGCAACAATCTGCAGGGCTCTGCAGATTGTTACCACGTAACCGATACCTAAACCTTTTTGTTTTTCTGCTTGCTTCACATATTCTGAGAATTCTGCACAACTGCCAGTTTCCTGTAGAAGCCTCGCACCTTTGAAACCGCAGCCATTTCCGCCTCAGGTTTGCGCGACTGAAACAAGAACATCTGCTGATCCTAAATGTCAAACTGCTGTTTTGTTGTGTAACCATACATCTTTTTATGCCATCTTCTGTGTATAAATAAAGCTACTCTGACTGGGGGCTGGTCAGAACCAGATTGAGTTTCAGCCTTACAACTGAACTTTGTCTGTCTCTCTATCGATCGATACCCACTTAAGACAGGTGCCAGGGCTCGAGAGAAAGGACCCAATAGAGGCTATCTCTGACACAATTTAATTCAAATGCTCTACCAAACAAAATTACTTAAAAATTGAAAATGTAATGACAATGAATGTTGGAGACTTTAGCAAACAGGTCACTTAGACATTGGAAATACATTGTTTATATATCTTACAACGACAAGTCAATGGTGGTGTGCATGTTATGTATTAAATAGTTTAGCTGTGTCTGGTATTGCAACGTGCATGCACAAGTGTGATCAAGGCCTCCATGATCACGGTTTTTTATGTTGAAATGCTCTCACTGTCCTGTAATGCTTGCACTGTAAATGTGCTGGTGCATAGAGATTCAGAAAGATTTGTATGTTGCACATGTACAGTACAAGTGCACAGATGCTTGGGGAAACACTCATTTGCTAAGTAAGGACAACTTAATGAGACCTAGTTGTTTGAAGTCAGGAGAATACACATGATTGATAAACGGAGGTTTTTATCATGTAAGGTGCATGGCTATTATTTTAGCTAGTGCTAGGCCTCTCTCCAACCCTTTCCCATCTACTTCAAATGCACAGGTAATGCTGTTTACACTACTGTTAGGTACACACAGTTTCCCCTAAATCAGAAGAGCAGTGTGAAGTGGGACATGGCTCCAGACTGTCCCTGCAGTTGGGACAAAGCTCTCTTCTACCTGTTTTTGTGACTTTCACTACCTCTACCTGTTGCTGCTCATATCTTAATATCAGTTACTGTATGCCTGGATCCGGAAATGTTCAGTTCCTGTTTGGAAAAAGGGATATTTACATGAAATATGAAAAGTCTAGCAATAAGTGAAAATTACCTTCTTTTATTCTTTATAATGTCTATACATAGGATAGTTTAAATTCTTGTCTATACATAGGATATCCTTGCACTGCAGTTGTGTGAGGTATAAACAATTCTTGACCTGTCTTCCTGAATATTGGACAAACAGATAAGATAGCGCAAATCTCAAATCGGCACAGTTATTTAATATTCACATATATAAAAACAATTAAAATCTATATCACCATAAGCATACTGGATTCCTAACATACAATCATGGTATATGATACATATATGCAGTTGGTATTGCAACTAGAGAAGTGTCATTGCAACACCTAATGGAGAAAATACCACCATGAAGTGAAGTTCACCTAAGTCAGCAACACCAAGGGCTAGATTTACTAAGCTGCGGGTTTAAAAAAGTGGGGATGTTGCCTATAGCAACCAATCAGATTCTAACTATCATTTTGTAGACGGTACTAAATACATGAAAGCTAGAATCTGATTGGTTGCTATAGGCAACATCCCCACTTTTTCAAACCCGCAGCTTAGTAAATCTAGCCCCAAGTGTGTTAATGGTGAAATGACATGATGTTCAAGAAAGACTTATAAAGTAGAGCCTCACATCCATGAGTGTGGAAAATGACCACCTCCTTGTTATGGTCTCCTCTGTCGATGTACGGAACCTAGACGGTATGCAGCGCTATAGATTAGTATTGCCAACACATGTGCTGTGTTCGGCAACTTGCGCTTCCCGTTGTGAGCTTACTTGTTCAGTGTTGAGACTTATCAGCCCACCTGCAGCACTGATTGTATGAAAGCATGTAGCCGGATAATATGAAAAAAATCTTTTAGTTTTCCAATTCATGCACTGTATACGGGCACTCTGATGTTCAGCATTAGGGTATATGAACCCGACTGCAATTCTATTATGAAGCTGGGGCATATGTTGTCAGCCCGTGTATCAGAGACACTTACCTCCACTTGCAACAGGAGATGTGTCTGTATATGTTATAAATGTATCACTGAAGACAGCATGACCGGTAGAAAATTCAAGTCCTACCCCGGGGTATGTCAGATGAAAGCTGTCCAGATCTCCAGAACTTCAGTATGTAGCATCCAGTATGCTTGGTCTGAATATTGAATTGAGCATACTTAGACTTTGCTTTCTTCCTACCTGCCAGGATTCACACTTTCCTCTTGACTTGGTGCTTAGATTGATAGAATACACTGTCTATTTTAGACCTGTAAATCATGACTGTATATTTACTCTGGTATTCCTAGTCACATCGGTTATCTCATGGCCTACTTGAGTGACTGTGAGGGACAAAAGGTATTATACCTCTTGCACTGATTACAATTTTGTTTTTACTAAAAAGTAATACTTTCACATATTTCTTACTAAGTGTCACGGGCACTAGGAGTTGCTACCCGAGTTTCACCAGATGGAACTCTGCTGGAGAGGCGGGGATATGGCACGCACCTCAAAGCAGGCAGGTGAATGATTGGAGCGACACAACAGCAGGAGAGTAGAGATTGTCTGAGGAAATCAATGACTGGAAGCTGTAAACTGGAGACTGAAGATAATGGAGACACGAGGAGTGGACGTGGATCGGTGATGGTAGGTAGAGGAGGAGTCAGTGGTCTGCGTATAGCAAGTTGTACCACTGCTCTGATGGGAAGAATAGAATTGGTGCAGGTAGGTGGCAGGGTAGTCGGTGGTCTGCGTGCAGCAATTTGTACCACCGCTATGGTGTGGAAACAGGTCCAGGTGTAGGTAGGTAATAGGAAAGTCAGTGGTCTGCGAGTAGCAAGTTGTATCACCGCTATGATAGGAGGACTTGTCCAGGTGCAGGTATGTAGCAGGGAAGTCAGTGGTCTGCGTGCAGCAAGTTGTACCACTGCTGTGAGAAGGAGTGAGGACTTGTCCAGATGCAGGAGAGTGAAGTTGAAAGGCAAACTGTGGCTGTATGGGAACAGTGCGAGTAGAGCAATGTCTTGAGAGGCAGGGATGGAAGGCACAATGAATAGTATGTATATAGTTGGTGCCTTGCAGTGTGGAGAAGCTGATCACAGCAGATTATGCACAATGACGCCAAGTAGTAGCGTGAGGAGATATCGAGCTTGAGTGAAAGCTTGTCCTAACTGAAGCAATGCGGCAACACAGTCTATATGGGTACCTGTACCGTGTGCAACAAACAATAATGGATGCAACTGGTATGTGAGCAAAATAGGTAATAGTCAATAGTTAGTAGAGCATACCCAGTTGTGTAGATCCGGAATCAGCTGAGAGGTGAAGCGTTGTAGCGGTATGGGAACCGCCGCTGAGTTGAGCAGGGAAGCAGCGTGGAAGCTGTAACACGATCAGCAGAGGGTCAGCGTTGGAGCGGTAAGAGGACCGCTGCTGAGTGGAGCCAGGAGCAGCGTGGAAGCTGTGACACGATCAGCGGGGTGATATCGTTGTAGCGGTATGGGAACTGCCGCTGAGTTGAGCAGGGGAGCAGAGTGGAAGCTGTAGTATGAGAAAGCTGCACATAGTTTGGAAACTGTACAAACAAGTAAAGCTGGAAGCAGTTTGGGATCTGCACACACCTATAGAAGTTCACTGGGAATGAGACTTCAAAATCAGGCCCTTACCTAGGGTTGCAGGTGCCTCAAATAGGGTGAGGTGATTGATCTGTCAATCACCTCCATGGACAGGTGAAGTTAATAGCGGGTCCTGCGCATGCGCAGATGGCAGGATAGCGAGCGGCCACGATTCCACACAGGTGTAGGTAGAAAAGATGGAGAACCTCGCACCAGTGTAGAGGCACTCACGGTCCGGTGAGTGACAATAAGTAGCAGTACATTTAGTAAGGAATAGCTACCGTGTTCTTACTCTTAAGTGTATTTCAGCTCAGGCTTTTGCATAAAAACGACCCACAATTTTAGAGCTCAATAAAGGATATGGTAACTACTAAATATATTTACTGTGATTATATTCATCTCATTGTATATTAACCATTGAATTATATGTCCCCAGGGTCTTTTTTATTTAATATTAACACTGAAAAGGGCAAGTTCTCATTTAAATTGCCTTATGCTCCATTTCTCACTGCTGTAAATGGACAGTGCACATTTAAACTAAATTATTGTCATAATTTTAGTGTAACTGTGAGCATTTATTATGCTTTATCACTATAAAATAATGCACTCTTTTACATCAAATGATGTGCTATTTTTATTGCTAGAGTCATGCCCTCATCTTGTGAAAATCTGACACTTTGTTACAAATCCCAGCTTTTGTTTTAAGAGTGAAGGTCAGTAGTTCAGTATTGTAATTCTAATAGCATTAATCCCTCTGGGATATTCCTTTTACCAGGATACAATTGGATAGTAGAGAAGTGTGCTCTCATTCTTTCTAGCTAAAGAATGAATTCATGTCACACTTTCATTCTTTGAAACCTATAACTGTTTCTACTGTAGATTATCTTGTTTGGTATGTCACATTCTGTATCAAACAAAAAAAAAAATCATCCTTTGTGTTAAAAAAAAAACACCTAAATTGCTGTCATAACACATTTGCATGTCACAGTAAGTTTAAAACATTTAAACTGACTTATGTTTTTGCATATAGCTAGTAGCAGACTTGATAAAAAATTTCAACATTTTTAAGAATTCTGCAAAATTAAACACATAATAAGAAATTTACAAAGTGTGAGCTCCGTCTTGCGCAGGTGAGCTTCCTTTTCCAAAGTGAGAAGTTTTACGAAGTAAGGTGGTGACATTTGCAGAGGAGCAGATGCTATTACAGGCTAAGGAGAAGACGGGCAAAGTGAGGTTATCCTTTGAAACGCATGGATCAGGGGTACTAGTTCAGTTTTTAAAGCAAACTAAATGATAACATTCATTAGGAGCAAGAAGATTAAAATGATATAATGGGATGGTGCGGGGACATTTTATCTGCGTTTCTCACAGTTTGGAGGGATGCATGGCCATTTTCACTCACAAAAGGACTTGAATTTTGCACCAGCTCAAAACAGGTGGTCTTCAGGTCTCATCCTATAGAAGATATTTTGTGCCTTCAAGTTGGCACTTCTAAGAGCAATGTAATGAAAATTTTCACAATTATCAACAGGACACATGCATTTTAGACAGTTCCAGTGATCCCTCATACTCATGATTAGATTAAGGCATTATTAAGGCTAAATGAAGCAGTATTGTAGGAGACAAAATTAAATGTTTAATTTAATGAAAGATATGGTTTTATAGTGGGAGGTTGGACTCTGAAGAGACATTTATACTTTGCACAGTGCACTTTCAGATGTTCTGTTTCCCTGCAAATCTAGGCACATTTTAATCTAGGTAGGAGTCTCTCCTTCAGCGAGCAGGTGGGCACCTTGATGTGTACTAAGTGGGCCATTTAGATGCACTGTTCTAAAACCAAGGAGTCTTGCACTGCAAATTCAAGGGCTGATGCAGAGTGGAACGTATGCCTATTTGCACAGTGTAAAATAAGCAAGTTTGCACTGCACATGCCCACATGAAAAGGAACGCATGTGCGCATGCAGATTTGCTCACATCTGACACTTGCACATCCATATGCATGGAGAGGCAGAGCAGTGGAGGTGTCTAACGTAGGCTGAATACATTAAGGGTGTGTTCCAATAATTGCAACTGCTACAGAGCAGCACAGAGACATATACACACTTCCGTAGCAGTTTCTCTCCCGGCTTCAAAATCACATGGGCAAATACATGCAGATGATGACTGAAGCCATTAGCTGTCGCTTCTGATTGCATGGTTGGGGATTCACCTCTACAGCTGATAGCACTTGCTTCATTGTACATAGCTATATTCACAGATATCGTGGCCTTTTGTTTGTGTGACTTTTTGCTATTTGCGGTCAGACCAAAACAGCACTGGAGTACAGGTATGCAATTTATGCTTTTTCTTAGACCATACTGCAAATGCATATCAAACTAGCAAAGTGATTGTCAGCAAGGTTCCTGCATAAGACATTTACATTACAATTATGTCTGGCTAGACTTATGAGATTGTGTATTGTTACTGTGCTATGAACGACACTTTTAAACTTTATCCTGTAAACACAGTACTCAGTCTTGAATTTTTATTTATTATATTTTGTTTCCCCTCAGATCCTTTGTGCTTTTGGAAATACAACATGCAACATTTTCTTGGGGATTTCTTTCTCTGCTTATAATAGCCATGCAAACTTGTAATTTTTATTTTGCATATTTATCATATGTGTTTTTGTGATGACATACCTATTTTTTGTTTTAAAGTTTTCAATATTAAGCATTTTGCATTTTTTAAATAAAAGGTCAGCATTATTTCTTAATAAAGTTTGATTACATTTTGATTTTGCTTTTTCTGACATTATGGAAACTGCATATTGTGCAGATTGATGTATAGTTTATGATCTGCATCTGCACTGCAATACCACTTCTGAATTAATTGTTGGCTGTGTTCCATTTCTGTTTATCTAGCTCATTCCAGACCACCATAGCTGTGGTGGCAGAAATGTCCCTGACTACTTTTAGTGGGCACCAAAATGAGTACTATAGGCCAATTAGTTTATTCATTTGCCATTGGATGAGGAATTCCTTTTGCAGATGAAGCAACATTTTTACAATATTGCTTAAGTTCCACGTGTCATAAGGGCAGTGGATAGTACTCATGTAGACCTGGACTATCAGGAATCCATTAGCGCCCAGGCTACATGTGATGCCTCTCTCCTCATCTATAGCATCCTTACCAAATTTCCAGACAGTGCAACCGACTCCTTTGTTATGAGGCAATCAGTCATGTGGCAAAGATTATCATAGAGGCAAAGTGATCATGCATGACTATCAGGTAATAATGCTTATTTTCATTAGAGATTAGTCAATATGACTTTGGTAATGTAAGTATTAATGGGCAGAGAGCACTATAGTTGCCACAATGCTCCATGTATCTAACTTTCATAGTCTTCTTTTTTTATTATTTAATTTATTTAAAGGTTGCATTACAAAAATGAAAAGTAGAACATCACAATATAAACTTTTCCAATACATCATGTTTTACTATTATAGATTATATTATTTCTTTTATTTCTTATTAAAATCAAGAAAAAACAACACATCTTTCCTTTATCTCTTCTTCATTATGTATCTCTTTCTTTCTTCTAAGTCTATTAAATGGTTTTATATTATTTCATTAAAAATATTTAAAAAAGGATTGAAGAAATTATTTTCTATCAAAAAGTAATGTGTTTATATGAAGTCCATATTTCAAGAAACCTTACTATCATTTTTTTATTTGTTAGTGATAGTTTCCAACCAGTCCATTTGAATAAGGAAAGAAATTCTGTTTAACATCAAATTTATATTAGGGATATCTGAAGATATTCATTAGGATAATATGGTCTTTTTTGATGCAGCTGCTATCATCAATAATCCTTTTTTTTGTTAGTTGTTAAATATTGATTTCTATGTTGACCATGTATATTCCCAATAATCTTTAGTTATTTCAAACATGATCCTTAAATCTCTTACAACATATTCCTCAACAGCATTCCAGAAGATCTTAACTTTTTCACAGGACCATAAACAATGTATTATATCAGCATCTGGTTGTTTACATTTATAGCAATTTGTATTTATCTTCTTACCAATAATAAAACTTATCTTTGGTGTTAAATATGCTCTATTTAATAGTTTATAATTCATTTCTCTAAATGTACTAGATATCAATTGTTTATTTATCTTCACATATCCTTTCAATACCTCATGCAGATTCAGAAGCGGAAATTCTTCTATTCATTTCACCATACCTCTTATTACATTTTCTAAATCTATAGTCTCTCCCACATATGAATATATATATGAGGTAGAAAAAGTTTTCAAAGGTTGTCGCATTAATACATTATCTAGTACAAATTGCTTATCCCCAGGGGCGGGCTGGGCCGGGGGGGCAGGGGGGCATGCCCCCCCGGGCCGCTCAGACCTTCCGCTTTTAGGGCCGGCCGGCCGCCTCCCGATACAATTTCCCCGTTTCTTTACCTGCGGCCGCATCTGATGACATCACATTCGGTCGCGTCAGTGCACAGACGGCCGCATCACATAACACGGGATGCGGCCGCATCCTGTGTAATGAGATACGGCCGCCTGTGTGCCCCCGCCTGAAGTCTCCCAGCCTGCACCTGCTTATCCCTATCTTTCATTTTGTATAATCTCGCTAATGTAACTCCCTAATTGTAGGTACATAAACATTAGTATTATTATGTTTAAATAAATCCTAGTTAATGTAGTTAATTGATAAAAATCAAAAATGTTAAAAATATTAGTATTCACAAATTGATATAATAAGCTTAATCATTTATCTTTCCATTTCTTTACAACTGTTGATGCTTGACCGTTTTGAAAGTCTGGGTTAGATACCAATGGAAAAAAAATTGTTGAAAACTATAATTTGTTTTCGATTTTGTCTCCATACCTTGCATACTGAATACAGCAAGGGCTTTTCCTTGATGTTATTCGGTAAGCTTATTGGGTTATTAGGTAGCAATACTGTCAAAACCAATTCTGGACTAAATGCTTGTTCTATATTATGACTAGTATACATACTTGTACCCTTTATCCAATCAACCACATATCAATATTTTGCAGCTAAACTATACTCTTTTATATTTGGTAAATTTATCCCTCCTTTATCTTGGGGTTGTTGTAGTTTTGCTAATGCTTTATTCAAAATTTTTATATCTGTTTTAAGAAGTATTATTGGTAACATCTGAATAGGATATAATAGTCCTGGGAAACTTATCATCTTAATAAGATAACATTTTCCCAACATCTTCCCAAATAAGATATTGGTAAATTTGTCCAAGAGGAAAAGTCTTGTATTGTTCTCTTAATTAAACTTGGAATATTTTCTACATATAATAACAATGGATGTGTTGGGATATTGAATCCTAAATATTTCAATGTTCGTTCTGTCCACCTAAATCGAAAATCTCCCCTCTTCCCTCTCTTTGCTTCTGGAAAAAAAAGGTCAGTGCCTCAGTCTTATTATTATTCACTAAGAATCCTGTAATAGCTTCATATTCTAGCAGTCTTTGATTTATAAGAGGTATAGCTTCCTTAGGATTATGTACATACTAGCTGAAGTACCCGGCGTTGCCCTTGTTAAAATCTTCAAGTTATTAAGTTAACAATGAGTTGGATGTAACTGTCAAAATTTTAATATAATAATTTAATAATCAGCAGCTTAGAAGCTCTTCTAACAAACCCATCAGGTGACTGCCCAGTGTTGTTATTGTTTTTATATTGAATGTTATAGAAATCCATCCGGTGGAAGGCCCAGAACAGGCTCCCCGGGTCAAAGTTCTGGACAGTGCACACCAATGGGAGGATTAATTGGAACCTCACCCCCCTGGTAGGTCTTCTGGGATCCAATGTTACCAGTCTGTGAAAGTTTCATCCAAATCCATCCAGTGGAAGGGTTAGAACAGGATCCCTGGGTCAAAGATCTGTCCAGTGTACATCAACTGGAGGTCCGACTTAGACCCTAACTCCCTGTAAACCTGACCAGGATCCAACTGGACCACCTTGTGTTGGTTTCATCCCAATCGGTGCAGGGGTGTATAAAAACAATCAAACCAAATCCATCCAGTGGAGGGCCCAGAACAGGCACCCCAGGTTAAAGTTATAGCCATCGTAGACCAATGGGAGGTCCGACTGAGACCTACACCCCCTAGTATGTATTCAGGGATCCAATGTTAAAACTGTTCTGAAATTTTCCTCCATATCCATTCAGTGGAAGGCTGAGAACAGGCTCATCAGTTCAATGTTCTGGCCAGTGCACACCAATGGGGGGACCGACCGGGTCCCTAAACCCCTTAAAAACTAACAAACAAACAAGATTCTTCTATATATATATATATGTATATATATATATATATATATATATATATATATATATATATATATATTAAGTTATTTTAGGCCAAGTTTTATTCCTTTCCAATTGATTACATTATCTAGATGTCTCAACAATGGATGCAGGGCAAAATTAAAATAAGAGGTGACAATGGGCATCCCTGCTTTGCACCTCGACTTAATGTAAAAGTTTTTGTGTTCCTATTATTAATAGTCAAAAAAGCTTTAGGTTGATTGTATAGTGTTCGACAAATATGTACAAAGTAGAGCCAAACTCCTGAAACTTAAATATCCTAATCAGATGGGACCAAGAAATATGGTCAAATGCTTTATCTGCATCAAAACTTACCACTATATTATTTTTTTCTTTATATTGATGTGTTTTAATCCTTGCGCTATCAATATTATGAACCAAATATCTACCTTTTGTAAATCCCATTTTTGCTGGAAGTAATAAGGTAGGTAGAATACTTTGTAATCTAGCAGCAATGATTTTAGAAAAAAGTTTAAAATTTTGACTCAATAAAGATATTAGTCTATATGACTGTATCAATGCCACATCTTTATTTGGGTTTGGAATAAATATTATTCTTGCCAAATTAAAATCTTTTGGTACTTGATTTCCATTTATTATAGAGTTAAATTGTTTTGTCAGTTGAGGAGTAATATGTCTAAATAATATTTTATAATATTCTGCTCTTAGACCATCTATCCAAGGTGCTTTTCCATTAGGCATGGAACTTATACATTTTTAACTTCTAATTCATTTACTGGAGTATTTAAAATTTCTCTTTCTTTTTCTGTCAATTTCCTCAGCTTTGCCTCTTGTAAAAAATTTCATTTTCACAGTGAAACTAACTTCTTTTGAATCATATTGTTTTTAAAATACATTATATATAATTTTGACTTTTTTTAAGGCTACATATTTGTGAGACTTTAAAGCGTCTGTAATAATATACATATTTTTTTTATACAAGATGTTTGTTCTACTTTTATGACGCAGACTATATATTTTCTGACTGTGGCCCCATACACCAATTTTAAAGTCAGTCACATACTAAAAAGTTGCATACATTTCCGCACATGCATCCATCATTAAAACAAACGTTTGGCATTCTCAATGCCCATTTTTGTTCCTTTGGCCAGTCTGAAGGAGCCCTCATGTAGGTAACAGTTGTTGTCTGTAAAATTATTGGTCGGTGTAGCTTTTTTCATAACATCACAATTAAGAATGGGGAGCATTTTGAGGAGGAGGTGTAGATTGTTGTGGAGGATCCTGAAGATCATTTTATGGAACCTTCCACAATGAAAGAAAACCAGAGCTTTCCATATTAAGTTACTAAATGAGACTACAGAATAATACAGTTGTAGATGCAAAATAAATATATATGTAATAATTGATTACTTAGAGTATACTAATTTTGAATTATAATTTTATGTGCACATGGGCATAGAATACATGCTGCATGTCATGAATCACCCTACGAGTTACATTATCAGAACCTGTGGTTGACGAGAGCTTGACATTTAGTAAACACGTTTCCCATGGAACCAAATATGTTTACCGGTACTCGGTTGTCCCCAGGACTTAATCTCGAGTAGTGATAAATCAACTCAGGTAAGTGGGTACCACAAAAGACTTGGCAGCTGGATGCTGAGCAGAGATTTATATGGAAACAGGGATGCAGGATGCACCTGGATCAGAATATACTGAGTTACAATAGGATGTAGTACAAATATCCATTAGTATAACAGTTTGGCAGTGTAGAATAGAGAATGGAGTTGGGGAGCAACACAGAGCAAGGGAAGGTGCCGGAGCAAGATCAAGCTGACGATCTGAAAGGTAAAACACAGCTGAAACAAATGCGTCCAATGGAGAAGATAGCAGGCACCACAATTCTGTGGCTGGGTGGTGGACTCACAGACGAAAGGCAAGGTCAAATAATGGGCAAAGAGTCAGACCAGGCAGTGATATACGTAATCGAGGTCAGAAGCAAAAGGTTTATCCAGGCAACGATCAGTGGAAGTCAGGTCACAGGCAGAGGTCAGAATCAAGTATCAGCCAGGAGCAGACTATTCTCAGCAACAGGAGCATGGAGAAGCAATTATGTGAACGCTATAACTGGCCCAGTGAAACAGATATTTATTTAAAGCAGTAGTCAGTAGTTGCCAATTAGGGCAGGTGACAGATTGAGCTGCCAGTGAGTGGAGTTCATGTGATCACACCCAGGCCGACAACAACACTGCAGCAGCCAAAAAAGAAAATAGCAGTCACCTGCTGTTCTTAACACTGCATTAATATTTTGCTGAGATCATTTCTAATTTTGTCACATTCTCAAATAGATATTCCATTTTTATTATGGACTCACCACAGATTTCACCATGAAGAATACATTTTTCTACTTAACCGAATATATTGCTCATCTTTAATAAGAACAAGATATATTCTGCTTTAAAGTATTACATATATATGATTAATTGAAAAGACCATCAGACTGTGTTTAACATTCTTAATTTGAGATAAATCATACAAAGTTTGCTTATGCTTTTTTTTTTATAAGTTGTTTTCCCCAGGCCTGATGTTAGCTGGAGCCCTCTACACCTGGTTCCATGTGACCTGAGCCCTGGGAGCTGCAGGAGTAGAGGCAGGTCTTGAGGCTTCTGTCTCCTCAGGATCAGGCTCACTGGGGACACGTCTTGGGGCCAAGGGACCCATCTATTTGAGGATGGCCACCAGTTTTCTGGCAAACTCCCCTCTTTATGTTTCCTAATGCACAAAATGGCGTGCCTGCAGTATTCTCCTGGAGAGTTTGATGGATTGCAGTTCTTTGGTTTATCAAGGATCTTGTTGGATTCCCTGAAGGAAGACAGAACCAGCAAGTGGAGAGGAGGTTGGTGTGCATGATTAATCAGCCTCCCACTCCTCCTGCTGTTCTCCCACAGCGAGTGCTTGAGAGTCAAAGACATTACACTTTGATTGGCTAAGTATTTCAGTTTTATGTTATCATTACAAATAGTTTTTACACTAACATAACATTGCTTTTTATTGTTTTAGAACAATATTTTCCCATGACTCTAACTTCTGACAATATTTTTGACAGCAAATTATTCCAATTTTTTTTCATGTGTAGCCAGCTCCATTGTTAATAAGAAGGAACAAACTGGATCTAATGATGTTATGAATTATCATTATTAAATCATTTTATTTGAAGATAAAAACTAGTAGGATATAGTATGAAAAATAACCACATTATAATATAATATGGCCCAAAAACAAATTTAGTTTAAAACATTACTAATATCTCTCTCTCTCTCTTTCTATCTCTCTCTCTCTCTCATTTTCATTAATGTCAACCATTCAGAAAAGGAGAATAACATAACTAATTATAAAGGAAATGTGAGGTGACACTGAACAACATGACAATAATATCCAGTCCAATATATTGTTATAGGGTTGTTATAGCATTTAATTTGCATTATAAGGATAATTACCAGAGTCAGATTTTTGTTGACCCTCGTCACTATCCATGCCAATGCGCAATTCTCAAGAGATAAAAGGTCTGTACCCTTGGCTTGACACCAGTGATCCCTAGCTACTAGTTTTCAGCTGCCTTAGGTGGCTCAAATCCTATTGCTTGTAAGGCTGAAAGTATATATATATATATATATATATAATATATAAATGTATACAGATCTCTATTTACACTGTACACATCTCTCTCTCTTTCAAAATATAGAAAAAAAGAAAGGTTCAGACTGAGCAGTTAACTGAGTGCAATGATTCTGGCAACTGAGTGGGTTGGTTCAGGCCACTGAATGGTTGTAATGTGGGGGAGGGTATTGCAGTAGTGTGTGGGTGTAAGAAGGTATTGTTATAGTGTGCAGATGAGTGTTGCTGTAATGTGGAGAAGGGTATTGCTGTAATGTGGGGGATGGGTGGGTGGTGTTGCTATAATGTGGTGGAACTGAATTGTAGTGCTGTAATGTGGAGGGGCTGAGGGGTACTGCTGTAAAAGGACAAACATTGCTGATTGCTGTTGTATGGAGGTGCACTGGTGATTGCTCTAGGGTGTCTGTGTGAGGTATTGATGTAGTTTGTGTATGGGGAGAGGGAGGTATTTCTTGATGTAATGCAGGTTGCATATAATGTAATTTCAGGGGTCATTAGGGGAAATTTGTTAAATATGAAAGCTATTGATTTTAGAGCCAATTTGGGCTTGACTTTCCAGGAGGTGAATAATCATTTTCCAAACAGGACCAACATTCCAGGATCCGGTCAAGCAACAAATGAGCTTAAGACACCAACAGATAATGAATCTCAATCATGGTGGGCAGGGACAGTCGGGATGTATGTCCCTCTTCGCATGTACAGGCATTAAGGGGGAATCACGTGCAGATAGGAGTGGTGCATGCAATGTTACCTGTGTGTTTGAAAAGTAAGTCATTGTTGGATGGCCTAACACTGCTTAAAGCATGATCTACATCTTTTGCATACTGGTCACTCTGAATGTTGGCACACACACTGAGGTCCCATCTCCTGATGATTTTACCACACATACTGAAAATTTCACAACATTTTTATGAGCACATTAAATTTCTAGTCTCCCTTTATTTGTGCTTTGATTGTTTAAAGCTGTTTTTCTGTTTGTTTATAATATTGTTTTTATTTACAATTTGTATTTTTTATTTTATGATTGCTATTCATTAAAAGATTTAACAATTTTATGTTTAACTTATCAATAATTTATTACCATGGTTGTTTAGATCAAGGTGAAACAAACATTAAGAGCTGCCTTTATTTTGTTCTCTTGCACAGCATTTTCCCTGACATATCTGATAGGTGCTGGAGGGGCTGTGTGGTGCCTGGGTCTTCTATCCTCCTGCTTACTCCCAAATTCTATCTATTTCCACCAAGACAAACAGGCTTCAAATTAAGCTTATCTGTCACATGATATCTGCCGCCACCTTTCAGGTAGTGGTGGACTGGAAGTATTCAGCAACCCTGACCATCTTTGGACTTGTTAACCTTGACATAAATACAATTAAATACAACTTTAAAAATGCCATTATGACCGGATGGGCTTACTTTGCCACCCAGTCTGTAAGGGGAAGAGGAAAAGGGATGTTCTTCCTTCACAAATTATCTGGTTTTCCTTCTCATGACCAGTAACCAACTGTTACTGATCACTCCTACTGGTGTCACCTTGTCACCAGACACTCACCTACTGTGAATACCAACTGTGCAATAGTTGCAGGAGAATTCAGATTCCACCACTGGGCTCCATTGTGGTGCCCAAAACCGCTTACTTCAGGGGTAGCTGGTATAGCTGCTGTAATGCCTCTTTGCTGTGTGCGAGCTGGTACCTCCTGATCACTTACAGAGACACTCAGTTCAACAAAGTACAGCCAGAGAATGGATTAGAGTGTAAGCTTTTATCTGTTGCAGGTAAATGTCTCAGGCACAATCTTCAAGCAGTGAAGTTTTATTGCTGATGTTTTATTGCTCAGCAGTCCTGACAAGGAATTTTAAAGATCAGTTTGAGGTACTTGTGAACATCTAGAAATTACAGATGGAATAAAACATTACATGGTATAACAGTGCTCTTTTTATACAGTTTTGCAGCCCTAGCCTGGCAGAAGGTGGCCCAGCATCTCTCCTAGCTGGCACCGCAATGTCTGATATATTATATATATACCATTGTTTTGAGAAAGTCCATCTGGAACGGATGAAACCCATCGCATGGTGGTGATTTGACATCTAAGTTGATCCGTGAGACCCCCATCTTAATTCAGCTACTATAAGCTAGTGCAGAGGAAGGAAACAATTACCTAACAACCTTTCTTGCTTACATTTGTTTCTGCCCGGGCAATTTTAGAGATGCACACCTATATCCATGGGACTATTGCATGCCGAAGAGCCGAGGGATACCATTCAGTGTGGAGAGTGTGAATTTTCCAATAGATTTCTCCTAAGACATTGTGTCTTCATTTAACTTAATTATTCTGGAAGCAGTGTGATTTGAATTCTTCCCTGCTTGCAAGACTGCTTAGTGATTGGGACATTTCTCCTTAAAGGATATATATCTGTTGCAGCTATACATTTTAAGGGTCTGGATCTTTATTGTGATTAACTAACAGTCAGATTCACATATGTTACATTTCTCTGGGAACGGCATAGGTGTGTTCCTAACTGTACATCTATTCAATGTATAGTATTGTTTTTTATATTTATGCTCAGCATTGACATAGAACTTTGTGGTTAAATTTATGAGTCAAGGATATGTTTATATCTGTGATTATGCATGGGTACTATTTATTTATTTGATCCAATGATGATCTGATTATGCCATAAATCCCTAGCACCTTTAGGGGCATATTCAATTAACGGCAGGATCGCCGAAAATCCCGCGCTCAAGAAATATTACCGTTATTATCTTTCCCAAAGACTTCAATAGCAGCTTGGGTATTGTGTTTCCTTATAGTGAACTCTATTAGAACTAACAGCTTGGTTGGGCGCTATGATACTCACATCATCCTGATGTACCTTCTTTGCAGTTATCCTCTCCTGCCTTAACACCCTGATATCCTAACAAACAGTACACTTCTGAAAATATCATATAGGAGGTTAACCCCGGAAGTAATCAACTGTGAATATTATACACTCTCATATTGGCTTGTAGCTAGGACAGCAAGCTAAAAATAGAATCCAAGACTTGTATCATACTATTCTAAAACTCTTATAATCTGAAAAATAATCCAATCCCAGAGAGTACTATCTATACATTACTTAATTACTTATATCTCCCTTCTCTTAGCCCTAAAACCAGTAAGTTTCTTAATGAAACGTGGACATAGAGCCACAGGCCCTAAAGATTACACAAATAATTTTTATGGTACATTTTAAACAGACCAACTTCCAATTCTTACGCAGTTATTCAATTCAGGTACCAATATAGGAAATGTTTCCCTGGATATGTTAGAAGTCCATACCATCGCCATATCTACTACAGACAAAGATCCAACCCTGTTTGAAAACTATCATCCTTTAGCTTTACTAAACAGTGATTTAAATGGTTGTGCTAAATTGCAAATGGACTTAGGCTCCGCTCCGAATCCAAATTGAGGCCGAACGTCATCGTGACGTCATCGGATCTCAGGGCTCGGTTCTCGCGATACTTCAAGATTATAAATACACGCCTCCACAGCAATCCATCGCCATTTGACAGAGGGAGAGAGCAGGGTGTAGTCACAGGCTGATTAGAGCAGGGACAGAGAATCCAATATTCTTCTTGCAATTGCTAGAGAAGAGAGGATAGAGGTTTATTTTATTTTTTTAATATTTGCCACTCCTCAGTGCCTTTGGGGTGTCCCCCATAATTGTGCATAAATATTTCTGGCTGTCAAAAGTCATATTTGTCAGCAGTATCTACCAAATAATTTTTTAGCACTCCTCGGTGCTTTTGGGGTGTCCCCTATAATTGTGCATAAGTATTTCTCGCTGTCAAAAGTGATATCTGTCAGCAGTATCTACCAACTTAGGATGTATGCTCATTTGAGCGGGGCCCTCTTCCCTCCTGTGTCCTTACCTACTCTTCTGCTCCGTCTTTTCTGCATTAGCCTGCTTGGAGCTCCTGAATTGTTGGTATTTTTGTTTACTGCTCAGTAATGTTTTACCCTGTACTGTCTATTGTCTGTGCATTGTACGGCGCTGCAGAACTCTTGTGGTGCCTAACAAATAAAGGATAATAATAATAATAATAACTAATTTTTAGCACTCCTCAGTGCTTTTGGGGTGTCCCCCATAATTGTGCATAAATATTTCTGGCTGTCAAAAGTCATATCTGTCAGCAGTATCTACCAAATAATTTTTAGCACTCCTCAGTGATTTTGGGGTGTCCCCCATAATTGTGCATAAATATTTCTGGCTGTCAAAAGTCATATCTGTCAGCAGTATCTACCAACTAATTTTTGGCGCTCCTCGGTGCTTTTGGGGTGTCCTCCCTAATTGTGCATAAATATTTCTGGCTGTCAAAAGTCATATCTGTCAGCAGTATCTACCAGCTAATTTTTAGCACTCCCCAGTGCTTTTGGGGTGTCCCCCCTAATTGTGCGTAAATATTTCTGGCTGTCAAAAGTCATATCTGTCAGCAGCATCTTACCAAATAATTTTTACCACTACAAGTGCTTTACGCTCAGAATGGATTCAAAGCAGCCACATATGATCAGAATGAGCAACCAGGTTCTGTCACCAGTCCCGATGTTAGCGTTCCCAGTACGTCATCTGGCCAAGGCGATGTCAAAAAACAGAGTGTTTCCAAATCAGTGCAAAAAACAAAAAACAAAAAAAAATTTACTGTGTCGAAGCGAAAAAGAAGTGTCACTAAGCAAAAGTTAAGTGCCGATAAAAAACAAATTGCAAACATGCCATTCTACACACGCAGTGGCAAAAAGAGAATGAGGCCTTCACCTTTGGCTATTAGTGGCAGATCTCAAAAAGTTACCCAGCCTACAATTGGTGCACAACTACTGTTACGCGTCAAAGCCGAGCTGCAAGATAACAGTAAGGCATTAGAGGAGAATGTTTGCTCTGATTCACAAATGACAACAATCCCTGTGGAGAGTCCATCCAACAGTGGGATGTCTAATCGTGAGCATTCTGCTCATGTGTGCCTTAATAGCCTGAGTGTAGCCGATGATACCCAAATTGAGGATGCCACTTTGGAATTAGAAGAGTATGAGGGGGAGATTTGTGTAGGCGACGAGGGCGCTAATGAGGATGTTGATGAGGATGAGGTTGTTTGTGTAAGTCCTGCACCAGTGGCAGCAGTTCTGGCACGTGACAAGAAAAAGGCCATTGTCATGCCTGGGCATAAAACAAAAAAATCCACTTCTTATGTGTGGAATTATTTTTACCCAAATCCAGACAACAATTGTATAGCCATTTGTAGTGTATGTCAAGCCACAGTCATTCGAGGGAGGGACCTTAACCATCTTGGAACCTAGTCTATGTTACGCCATTTAACGAGAGTTCATGGCAAAGTGTTGGGAAAAGCTGAAAGTTCATCCCAAAAAAATACAAGCACTTTATCATCAGCTAAGACCCTCCGCTCACCGACATCCCGACGGCTACAAAATACACCCACCACACCATCCTCATCAATATCCTCAGTAGCGCTCGGAGTTAGCCCGGCATCCCACTTAAGGCTGGATGACTCCTGCAATATTATTGATTCCTCTGAAGAAAGCGTTAGTCCCACTGCTGCTGCTGTTGCTGCTGCTGGGGGTGAATTATCATCCCAGAGGCAGGTCAAGAAAATGAGCAGTCCTACATTTCAGCAATTAACTGTGAAACAATCATTTGCGAGGGGAAGCAAATATGACAGCAGTCACCCAGTCGCCAAGCGAATCACAGACGCCATGGCTGCAATGTTAGTGTTAGATCTGCGTCCAATCTCCACAAGAAACGCAGCTGGTTTTTCACAGTTAATTGAGGTTTTGTGTCCGCGTTACAGAATTCCATCGCGACACCATTTCTCCCATAAAGCAATTCCACAACTATACCAAAAAGTGTGTAAAAATGTAGAGATTGTGCTGAAAAATGCCATTCTGCCCACTTTTCACTTAACCACAAATATGTGGACAAGTAGAAGTGGCCAAACCATAGACTATATGACTGTGACAGCCCACTGGGTTGGTCATTCACCTTCACAAGCAGGAACAGCAGCAGCATGTACACCACTACGTAACATTTGTCACAGGCAGGCCACTCTTTGAATCACCGGCTTCACTAACAGGCATACGGTTGACAATTTGTTACGCAAACTGAGAGATGTGATTGATACATGGCTTATACTACTCTGACTCTCCCCAGGGTATGTCATTTCTGATAACGCCAACAATATAGTGCGAGCATTACAGCTGGGTGATTTCCAACACAGTCTCTGTTTTGCTCACACCATCAACTTGGTGGTGCAGAGCTTCCTACGAAATAACCGTGAGGTGCAGGAGATGCTTTCGGTGGCCCGTAAAATTTCAGGCCATTTCAGGCATTCAGCCACAGCATGTAGGAGAATACAGCAGCTCCAAGAGCAGTTTAACTTGCCCTGCTACCAACTTAAGCAAGAGGTGGTAACTAGGTGGAATTCCACCCTGTACATGCTTCAGAGGATGGAGGAACAGCGCAAAGCCATCCAAGTATATTGCACAAGCCATGACATTGGAAAAGGAGGGGGGGATGTATTTCACTCTTGCACAGTGGGGAAACCTTTCAGTCCTGTGCAAGGTGCTGAAACCATTTGAAGTTGTGACGTGTGAGGTGAGTGCAGACTCTGCTAGTTTGAGCCAAGTCATTCCTTTAATTAGACTATTGGAAAAGCAGCTTGAGAAAATGAAGGAGGAGCTGAAAGCAAGCAATTCAGCAAAGTATGTTGGCCTTGTTGATCAAGTACTTAATTCGCTTCACAATGATCCTCGAGTTATTAAGATCTTGAACTTGGATCAGTACGTTTTGGCCACTGTGCTTGATCCAAGGTTTAAAACCTACATTAAGTCTTTATTTGTAAGTGAGCGAGATGTGAACTTTTGCAAGGAGCTATTGCTCAGCAAGTTGGCCGCTGAACTGGGCCTCGGCTTGACAACGTGTCCTCCTTCACTTTCTCAAGCTGCTGCTGCTCGTAAAAAATTAAATTTCCCAAAAAGAAGCAGGGAAGACGCAGGGGGCAGACCAGAACAATTTAACATCTGGGCTGGTTTGAAGGATTTTTCAAAAAAATTTGTCACTTTGCCCATAACTCCATCCAATACGAGTATAAACATGCAAAGGATGGTGGAGGATTACTTTCAAGAGGTAGTTGATATGGAAATGTCAGACAGTCCCTTTCCTTACTGGGAAGAAAAGCAGGCCATTTGGAAGCCCATGTACAAACTTGCTTTGCAATACCTCATACTTGCCAACTCTCCCGGAATGTCCGGGAGACTCCCGCATTTTTGCGTGAGTCTCCCGGACTCCCGAGAGAGTGTGGCAATCTCCCTAATCTGCCCAGAAGTCTGAAGAATACTGTTAAAATTCCGCGATTCACCAGGAATCGCGGCGTTTGGCCCCACCTCCACTGTAAAATGACGCGATTTGCGTCATTACAACACGGGGGGGGCTAAAATGACGTGATTTTTGGGGCCCCGCCCCCCTGCACGCCCACCTCCTACTGGCAGCTCCCGGAAAAAAAATATGAAATGTTGGCAAGTATGCAATACCTAAGCTGCACATCCTCCAGTGTGTACTCTGAACGAGTGTTCAGCACAGCAGGGAACTTAGTCAGTGATCGTCGTAGAAGGTTACTTCCCAAAAATGTGGAGAAAATGATGTTTATAAAAATGAACTACATCTTCCACGAGGAAGGCCTTCATCATCCAAGACATCCAAGCACTGACTGTTCTCTAATGGCGGATTCAAGCGGCGATGAATTGATAGTCTGTGATGATGACGTACACACTAATGAGGGTGAGGATGAAGCTGAAGATGATGATGATAACATCTTTTGAAAACTTTCTATGTAAGTGTAGGGTGCAATCTACCCCCAAAGAGGAAAGGAACTTGTGGCATTTCCATATCACATACCGTCTTAAAAGGCTGCTGTTTGGGCAATTTCTCCTTAAGGGTAGGGTGTCATAGACAGAGTGACCCCAAACTGCCTTTGTCCATTTCTCTTAATATTGTACAGTCTAAAACAGCTGAATTTTTTGGTATTTTATACAAGTGGAGGGGGGCTAGAGAGACAGAAACCAAACTGGCTTTCTCCATGTCAATTAATATTGTACAGTCTATAACGGATGAATTTTTTTGTATTTCATACAAGTGGAGGGGAGCCTAGAGAGACAGAAACCAAACTGGCTTTCTCCATTTAAATTAATATTGTACAGTCTATAACGGCTGAATTTTTTTGCATTTTCGACAAGTGTAGGGGGGCCTATAGAGCCAGAAACCAAACTGGCTTTGTCCATTTCAATTAATATTGTACAGTCTATAACGGCTGATTTTCTTTGTATTTTCGACAAGTGAAGGGGGGCCTATAGAGCCAGAAACCAAACTGGCTTTGTCCATTTCAATTAATATTGTACAGTCTATAACGGCTGAATTTTTTGGTTTTGTAAACAAGTGGAGGGGGGCCTATAGAGACAGAAAGCAAACTGCCTTTTTCCATTTCTTTACATATTTAACTATAAGTGTAGGGTGTAATATACATCAAAAGACGATGGCTGCATTGCCAATATGCATAGATGGAGAGGAAGACAATCTCTTTTGTGTGTATAATAAATGAAGGCCTACCAACGAGGAATTAAACTGTTTTTGGATGATTTATTACCTCTATAATTAGATTACTTATCTCTAAAACAGTTGGAGCACTAAATTGGGTTATTTTAGGCCCAAAAACATTGATTTTCCAACAAAATAGCAAAACAAAACCAAAACCAAAACTAAAACACGCTATGGCGGTTATGCAAAACCAAAACCAAAACCAAAACACAATGGTAATCCAGATCCAAAACCGAATCCAAAACTAAAACATGGGGGTCAGTGACCACTTCTAGTAATAAGCACAATTAATCCAACCTTGCATAAATCCCTATAATTTATTAATTGTTCCACAGAAACCTTTTTAAATAATTTAAAGATCATCAATGTATCTATAGTAATAAAATAACTGATCTTGAAATAAGAATAAATGCAATATGTAATTAATCATAATCAACCAAATATCGATGAACAAACAAAGAACTCCATGTGAAACTCTCAGCAACTCTGGTAATTGTAAGACATATTTCAGTTTAAACCTAAAATAATTACAGGTGGCACGCAGTTTCAAAATTTCCAAATAGAAGGGAAACGCCATAAAATTCATGGACAATTGGCAATCATTTGAGAATTGTAATAATTGTATATAATAAATTAAAAGTGTGGAAAAAAGGCATTGGATGGAAGAGATGATAAATCCATTAAGCGTTGAAAAAAAAGAGTGTGTTAACCCTAATGTATGTATTTTTACCAATGCTTCTTGTTCAACAACTCTAATACTTTGTTTACTAATATAATGGGTCAACAGAGGCTCCCAGGTACTTTTTTTTTTAAATTAGAAAATGTCAGAACATGAATTCTTGGAATGTTCTTTGCTGTTGAATCTTATACAGAGTAATATTAAATTCACATTGATCAAATGATTCAGCTTAGATCAAAGATGAAATCTTTGCAGGACAAGAAGGTTCTGGGAGTTTGCTGTCAGGATCCACTTGTAATTCCTAACTTTGGTAAGCTTTGAACATACATTTTCCAAGCAACCAACGTGAGCAATATAGGACACAGTTACTCCCACAATGGACTTTAGAGCACTCTATAAAGTATACCTATTTAAATTCAACTATTCTATGCAAATTGGTTTTGAAGATAAAGAACTACAATAAGAATATCTCAAATATACCCTATACGCATAACATTGCCTAGTGTATAGAAATATCTAAAGAAAAGACTCACTGAACCAAAACAAAAACCAAGTTACGCTCTAAATTATTGTAAGGCAATATATAACTGCTACCATGACCGATGCTTTGCATTTCCAGTGCCCCCCCCTGCTGAACTTTACGGGCAGGGAAGCATTTTGGGCTTTCACTGCACATGTTCCATTTGCCTGTACTCAGGCATCTATTCTGATCCAATAGAGCAGGGACCTGGAGGATAAGGTGGAAGGAACTGGAGCTGCACTTACTGGTCTTATCATCTTCTGCCAGTCCTGACTGCTATTTACATGTGTTCTCATACAGAACAAAATTGAGCACAAGAACCACGATCAAGGGCCACCAGGTAATGTTTCCTGCAGATTTTACTATTACAAAACCTAATTACAGTCCATAAAAGAGTTAACACCATCCCATTTTATTTACAAAGTAGTTTACAAGGTAGACATGCATTGAAAATAACTCTTGTTTTCAAGTATGTCCTAAAAAAATATCAGGGAAAGATAATTTAACAAAATAATAATTTTACAGCGTCCAGTACTCTGGTTGCAAAATATTCTAGTGCCCATATTTGATAGTAATAAAAAAGATACCACAATTGAATTATGCCAATTTAAAACTTTAATGAACTTTCACTCGTTTTATCATGTATACAAAGTGGAAGAAACACATTGATTTTATTGAAATACTACATGAATCAAGGTCTTCTCTCCTTCTGTGCAAGAAGGTCAAGGATAATGATTACATAAGTAAGAAATTGAAAATATAAAACAGCACAGAGAAAAGCAATGAGAGCACCACAAGTATTTATACGATTTTCTCTGCAATTCTATAGAATGCTTTTTCGAAATAACTCAAATAATGTAGTTCAAGTAGAAAATGTCTTTTGTAATAGCTGTACTCCTGAAAAACCTTTTATTCTTTAGAATACTGCTAAGAGAGAACAACAAATGTTAGTGGAAGAAGCATACAAATGCTAAAGCCACATGCATTTAAGCAGCCACGTGTCAAATAACTAATATATTAACCTTATTTTCTCTAACTGAATTTTTCCTACATATGTATAGCATAAATTGTGTAATTGTTCAAGTTAAGTACAATATGCATAAGCATCTCTTACATTAAACACTATTCTATTGTGTTGCATATTGACATTACAGAGTGTTTATGTAAGAAGGATTTAAATACTGTACCAAAACTCACAATATAGTCACTAAATTGTAATAGAAGTGCATTAAAACTAAAACAAGATATGCACATATTGACAAAAAGTTATTCCAATTAACAAAGGAAATTGTAAAAGATAACCCATAACTGAACAAAAGCACAAAAATTATAAGAAAAGTTGTCAAAGTCATACTTATAATTGAATGAAGTCAATTGAATAAGCAATGAAATTGTAGTAAAATTCAATGGGTTAGATTTACTAAACTGCGTGTTTGAAAAAGTGGAGATGTTGCCTATCTACTATATAAATGCCTAGTGGCGTGTGTGAAAAAAAAAAACCAAGCTGCAGCGCCACCTGCTGGGCAGAGTTATACACTGACCTATATATTTCTTGAAGGAGAAGTGACAGTTGGGACTGGTTGGTGGTTGCCGGGGGCGACAGTGGGGAGTTTTTAACACCTTAAGTAGCTTGATTTGACTAGAATGCATGAGTATCATGCATGGGTTAACTGACCTACTAAATTCTTAGGGGGGTATTCAATTGTTCCTCCGGGCGCCGCCGGAACGAGCGCGTTAAAACTATTACCGTTTATACGGTAATTACTCGCTCAATTTCAGCTCGCAGCTCCCTGAGCAGCGAGCTGAAATTGAGCAAGTAAATTACCGTATGAACGGTAATTACGCGCAATATTGCCGTATAAACGGTAATAGTTTTAATGCGCTCGCTCCGGCGGCACCCGGAGGAACAATTGAATACCCCCCTGTGTGTGTGTGTGTGGAAAAAAACCTCAAAAAGGGCTGAAATTTGGTATACTGACATTATTGACGAGTTGAGGGGTCAAACTCATTTTTGTGAGGTAATTTTACCTCATGAACACACATGTGTACAGTGGCGGATCCAGGGGGGTGCGATCAGGGCAATCGCCCCCCCCTAGCAGGGGTTTGCTGCCGACGGCTGCACAGTATGTGCAGGTCCGTTTGGCAGTGACAGTGTGCTGCCCGGCTGCTCTGATTGTGTTTTAAACACAATCAGAGCAGCCGGGCAGCACACTGTCCCTGCCTGTCACTGCCAAGCGGACCTGCACATACTGTGCAGCCCCCGGCAGCCTCAGAAGTCCGAAAGGGGGCAGGGGCTAAATCGCAGCACCCTAACATCGCCCCGGGGAACAAACATTTTCTAGATCCGCCCCTGCATGTGTAGCGGCGTGTGTTAGTGTGTGTGTGTCTGTGAAAAAAACTATTTTCTCAGAAAGGGCTTATCCGAATGACCTGAAATTTGGTATACTGACATTATTTGACAAAAAAATTAGAATAGTGAAGTCAGTTAACTTCCATCATACCCCCTTCCCCCCGTGGGAGGGGTAGTAAAGGCTAAATTTACGAGTTGAGGGCTCAAAATCATTTTCCTGAGGTAATTTTACCTCATGAACACACATGTGTAGTATATTACTGTGCTACCCGCCTTCCTAACAACTTGACAAACACCTACTATTACTACTCACGCCTTCCTAACAAGTCGCCAAAAATTACTACTCACACTCTACTGACAAGTCAGCAAAAAACTAATACTGACGCTTTCCTAAGAAGTCAGCAAAAATTACTACTCAGCGCTGTACTAATAAGTCCGCGAAATATAAAGCACAATCCAACTTCTATAGCCCTCACTATAAAACAATAGCAAACAAATTCATTATCTTATTTTAATATTTTTATTCTTATTTAAATGGGGAGATAAAAAAAAAACGCAAATGAACAAGAGAGGCGAAGGGCGAAAACTGCCCAAATGCGCAAATCAAGACAGAGTCAGAGTGAAGATATGCGAGAGCAAGAAAGAGAGGCAAATAGAATTGCAATGAGACAGTTAAGAGAGAGTCAGAATGACCAGATGCGAGAGCAAGAAAGAGAGGCAAATAGAAATGCAATGAGATAGTTAAGGGAAAGTCAGACTGAAGAGATGCGAGAGAAGGAAAGGCAGTCAAAAAGAGATGGAAGTTGACGATTAGCTGACGCTAAAAAGAAAAACTTAATGACAGATGCGTTACCTTTAAAAGCTAACAAAGATGAAAACGCAGTAGACCAGCACTACTGTGGAAACATGAATGTAAGATGCGAGTTTTGTAACTCAAAGAATCTTTTGGCCGAAAGGCCACAAGTTGAAAAATTTACTCAATGCTGCCAGAAAGGAAAAGTTAGATTACAACAGCAGGATTTTCCTAACATTCTAAAAAAATTGATGACAGAAAAAAAATTGATAAGTATAGCAAACTATTTATGGAAAACATAAGAAATTATAACAATTCTTTTGCTTTTGCATCAATGGGAGTTGCTATAACTACACCAAAAGGAAAAGGACCTTATTGCTTTCGCATTCAAGGTCAGATTTATCATAGAACTGGAACTTTACATCCAGAAGATGGGCAACGAAAGTTTGCTCAACTTTACATACTTAGTACTGACGATGCTTCAAAGGAGAGAGCAGATATGCCTGAAAATAAATATTGCGATGAGCGTATTATGCAAAAAATTGAGAAATTACTAAGAGAAATTAATAAGTTGGTGGAGGCGTACAGAATGTTACATGAGGTTGAAAAAGATGCTAAAAGGGAAGCAATGAGGAATAATACGGAGATGCCTAATATTATGATGGCAATTAAACAAGACCGAAAAAAAGATCCTCAACGTTACAACGTAGCAAGAGCGAGTAAAGTAGCTGTGGTATTTTTAAATACGGATGGGAAACCTCCGTTTAATAGAGATATTTTGGTTCATTTAAGACCAAAACCAGGAGTTCCTCCTTTGAAAAGACTGAGCATTCTTGATCCCAATCTTGATGCTATGGTGTATTCACTATTCTTTCCGCGTGCGGAACAAAACTGGAGCACTGAAATTAAATTGTTTGTAGCGAATAAGAATGATCGCTTGACTATGATGATGTTTTACAGCTATAAGCTGTCCGTAAGAGATGAGTTCAATCCTCTACTCAATGGGGGAAAATTGACTCAGCAATATATTGTTGACGTTTATGTCAAAGTTGAAGCAAATAGATTAAATTGGATCAAAACCCATCAAAAAGATTTGCGAGTAGAACAGTACAGTGGCTTCATGGACCACATTAATGAAAGAGCTGAAGAGAGAGGGATTCCTCCAGGGAAAATGGTAATTTTACCATCTTCTTTTGAGGGAAGCCCGAGAAATATGCAACAAAGATACCAGGATGCAATGGCTATTGTGACTAAATTTGGGAAACCAGATATATTCATAACTATGACATGCAATCCAAAATGGCAAGAAATTGTAGAAAACCTGGAGCCTTGGCAACAGGTAGAACATAGACCTGATATGGTAGCGAGGGTTTTTCATTTAAAACTTAAAAGTTTACTTAAAGAATTGAATGAAGGACTATTTGGAATGCAAGTGGCAAGAGTTCACTCTATTGAATTTCAAAAGCGTGGACTTCCACATGCACATATTTTATTGATTATGGATTCTGAGTCAAAGTTAAAGACAGAGGAAGATATTGATAAGATGGTGTCGGCTGAGATACTTGATAAAGAAAAATTTCCACGACTGTATGAAATCTTCACCAAAAATATGATACATACGCCATGTGGCTTGAGAAACCCCCAGTCACCATGTATGGACAACGGAAAATGCATGAAGAATTTTCCAAAAGATTTTTGTAATTCAACAGTAGGAAGTCTAAACGGTTATCCAAAATATATGAGAAGAAAAGGGGTTGAGCATGACGTGAATGGAAAAATATTTGACAATTCATGGGTTGTACCTTACAACGCATATTTGTTACTAAAATATAATTGCCACATCAATGTTGAGGTGTGTGCATCAATACAAAGTGTGAAGTAATTGTTTAAATACGTATATAAAGGACATGATTGTGTCAATGTTGAAATTAAAGTAGATAAACATAATGAGCCTGCGAAGCATGTAGATTCGAGATATGTGAGTGCTCCCGAAGCAATATGGAGAATATTTGCATTTCCAATGCATATGCAGACACATGCCATCATACAATTGGCGGTGCATATGCCTGGACAACAGAGCATATTCTTTGACACAGAAAGTATGGAAGACTTTGTACAGAGATTGAATAAGAATTCAACTCTGATGGCTTGGTTCAAGCTGAATGAAACCAATGAAAATGCTCTGCAATTTTTTATTGAGAAATTCCTGAGCATTTTGTTTTTGAAAAGGGAGTTTGGAAAAAGAGACAGAGATGAGGACACAAGGTGATTGGAAGAATGTACTCGGGGTTAAAAGAAGGGGAGAGATATTATTTGAGATTAAATTGGTTACACGTCAAGGGAGCTACAAGCTTCCAAGATTTGAGAACTGTTGGTGAAGTGGAATATTTGACTTTTCGTGAAGCGGCAAAAGCAAGAGGATTTTTGCTTGATGATACGGTGTGGAAATCGACTATGGAAGATGCAGTTGTGTCTAGTATGCCTCGGCAACTACAAGATTTATTTGCATACATTTGCGTGTTTGGCTCTCCGACTGATCCACACAAATTGTATGAAGAATAAACAAGATATGATGGAAGATTACTGTCACAGACTTAATTCGCAAGACCCTACTTGCAAAGAATGTGAGGGCTATGCCCTTGGAGATATTAATGATGTGTTAGCTTCCCATCGAATGAGTTGCGCACATTACGGACTTCCGAGTCCTCCAGTTTATTTGCCAGACATTGATCAAGAAATTGATCAAGAAATAGAAAGGCAGCAAGCATAGGAAATGAGCCTTACTTTGAATGAAGAGCAGAGAAATACATATATGACAAAATAACGAAAGCAATTTCGAATAAACCTCTAAGTGAGAATTTGTTCTTTATTGATGGCCCTGGAGGAAGTGGAAAAACGTACCTCTATGCTAATATGATCCATTTTATGAATGGGATAGGAGAGAAAGTGATTACTGCTGCCTTGACAGGCATGGCAGCTAATCTTTTATATGGAGGAAGGACGGTCCATTCCTTATATGGACTTCCAATTCCAATTAATGAAACATCTGTATCCAGAATTAAGCCGACATCCGATCAGGCTAAGAGCCTTCAGCTCGCAAAATTATTTATAATTGATGAGTGCACAATGGTTTCTAACCATACACTCAATACAATAGATCGTCTTTTGAGAGAAGTGATGAAGAATAATATACCCTTTGGGGGGAAAGTGATTTTACTGGGAGGTGACTTCAGACAATGGTTGCCGGTTCTACCGCATGCAATGAGAGCTGCCATTGTGCAAGGAAGCATTAAGTTTTTGAACACATGGAGGCAATTTAAAAGACTTGAATTGAAGATTAATCAGCGATCGGAAGATCCTGAATACAGTGATTGGTTGTTGAAGTTGGGAGATGGAGCTTTTACAAATGAAGATGAATTTAACGAAGAAACAATTGAGATACCACACGACATGGTATGCGATGATATTGTTAAGGAGATATTTGGCGAGAACATTTCGATCGGCATGGTTAAATCTATGTCGAATCGAGCAATTTTTTTGTCCCTTAAATGAGGACGTTGATAAACTTAATGAAAAGGTGAGATAATGGAAGGTGAATTAATGATTTATTTGAGTGATGATGCAGTACAAGCAGACGATGACACTGAGAAAGAAAATTTCCCAGTTGAGTTTTTGAATACGTTGACTCCTTCCGGAATGCCAAGGCACAGATTAAGATTGAAAGTTGGAAGCATTATTATGCTATTGAGAAATCTGAATGTTAAGAGAGGACTGTGCAATGGCATTCGATTAGTAGTGACAGCACTGAAAACGAATGTGATACAAGCAGAAGTTTTGACTGGCTCTGCTAAAGGAGAAAAGGTGATGATACCTCAGATTGACTTATGTCCATCCGAAACAGGACTGCCATTTAAGCTAAGACGGCGGCAGTTCCCTTTGAAGGCGGCATTTGCTATGACCATTAACAAGTCACAGGGTCAAACACTTGACCGTGTGGGTATTTATTTACCGCAGCCTGTTTTTGGTCATGGACAATTGTATGTCGCATTTTCATGAGTACGGAGAAGCAGTGATGTGAAGGTGCAGGTTATGAATACTGCCCTTCAAGGAAGACTGATTGAGCACAGCGATAAGATGTTTAGCAGAAACGTTGTGTATCGAGAGGTTTTAGAACAGTAAGACGATGGAGATGAAGGATGTGGCGATGAAGATGAAGGATGAGGCGATGGAGAAAAATGATGAGGTGGTGACATGTGGACAAAACCACGTTAAAAAAGGGCGCTTGCGTCGGGAGGTAACGCTCTTCTCCTGAGGAGGCCTGGGCTAGGCCCAAATGCATGACAAGAACCTTTTTAACACCTTAAGTAGCTTGATTTGACTAGAATGCATGAGTATAATGCACGGGTTAACTTGTAGCAACTAATCAGATTCTAGTTACCATTTATTTAGTACATTCTACAAAATGACAGCTAGAAACTGATTGGTTGCTATAGGCAACTTCTTCACTTTTTCAAACCCACAGTTTAGTAAATATACCCCAATGTGTGAGATGGTATTCTTATTTGACTGCATTTATATTGTAACATAAGTGGAAAAAAACTGGAGTTACAAGAAGATGACTCAGGAAGGTTTTAAATTCTTGCACTGTTTTATCTTGTAACAATGACTGTGTATTGTATCTATGTATAATGTTACAACTGTAAACTACCACTCCTTTATGTACTGTATCCATGTATAGTGTTACAATTGTAAACTGCCACTTCTGTGTGTACTCTAGCTATGTTTGATGTCACAATTCTGAGTTACACGCCATTGTATTTCTGTATAAATTGGCAGACACTACTGTCGGTAAGAGAGCATTTGAGATAGTATGCTCAATGCTGGCACTAGCCGCTCTTGCTCACTGTAATGGCAGTAATTACTGTAAATAACTTACTGCTATTTGTGGAATAAACTTTTTTGTGCTTTGGAACCACAATCTGATAGTACATCCACTTATTTACCTTTAATAATTGTGGGCCCGTGAGTGTAAGAACATTTTGTTATTTTTACTAATTATTTTTTTTTTGCCATCTGATATTGGTAAATTAAATATTGAGTGTGGAAGAGTATTAAGCTAAAAAATCATCAGCTCCATATGTGTTAGTACAGGGTATGGCTGCTAAGATTAAGAGTTGCTGAATTTTACACAGGGGCACTGTGGAATTGGTACAATTTCCACCTTTTTGGATATCATTAAATACCCTAGAAATAATAAGCAAATTAATCTATAAAAGGGTAACTGGATTTCTTTCTTATTTCCGTAACTAATGGTGGTTCCATACAGTGGGTTTAAAATTAAATCAGGCTACCCAACCTAGACGGTCTACCTTTAGTTTAAAAGATATAAGAGCATGTTTATTTTTACAGGTAACCTTATTTTATAGGTGCCACAGGATGACAATGGAAATAATAACTAAACCTCAGATTTTTGGTGGTCCTCACGTCTAGTGCCACTAATTTTTGATTGAAAAAGTAACTTTATTTGTATAAAGTACAAAAAACACAAGCAATACATTACATTCAAGTGTACACAGTACACCGTAAAACATAATCATGCATACATTTTAGCACAATACAGTACAGATATAACATCCTACACTATACATCAAGTACTGCACTAACCATTCAAACTTTAAACAATGTCACATTACAATAAAACAACAGTGGATGTGAGGGGGAGGTAGGTGAGAGGGGCAGGGTGGGGGAGTCACGAGCAAAAAGTTTTTATTGAGGACAGACACAAAGGAAAGGGTGCATAAATAGACATGACATTCAATAATACTTTAAACTGTGATGGGGGAATGGGTTGGAGGGGGGAAGGGAGGAGAAGCAAAAACCAAAGATTTTATTGATAAAAAACACACAATGGGGAGAAGCAGAAGAGGGAGACAAAAATCAATAAAAATCAATCGTCGTCTTCATCCTCCTCGGGACTGTCAAGGGTGTTATAGTCTCTTACCAGGCTGTGGATCAGCCTGTGACAGTCCTGGATGGTCAACTTCTCCAGCTTCAATATGAGGCAATTACTGGCAAGCCACATAGCGTCCTTAAAACAGTTCATAAGATGCCAGGCCTCCTGGATGGCCCCAACAGTGTGGGTCTCAGGAAAGAATCCATAAAATAGCGCACCTCAGCACCTACCATCCGCAGACTATTGCACCCTGTACTTCTGTATTGTGCTTCTAGGCTTTACCGCTACTATTGTGTATCCTGCCCCACACCACTACCAATTATATCCTCTCCTCATTTCTCCACTGGGTTTCACTTAGCACCAACTCGGAGAACTGCATCCTGCAGCACGAAAGCAGCAAAGCCCATATCCCCTTGTGCGGTCACTGGTGAAAACCTTTTGGGGAGTTAGACTCCGCAACTCCCAGTGGGTGGCGCCAAACTAGGTAAACCCATAATAAGATCCGCTAATCCGAAAAGGGTGAAAGATTGTTACTGCAACTAGAACTCTTAGGTAAGGACCTTGGAAACAACATATTTCCAACAATAGTACGCTAAATTCCAGATTCAACTGTGTATGACCAATGGACAGCATTCAATTTCAAGTACAAGAGGCCTATAGCTTTGAATTAGAATGGTTTCCATGGTCTGAATTTGTACTGGCGTAGAATACAAGCAATTAAACTGCAAACTATTGACATCTTCCCTCACCACCCCAGTTTCTATTTCCTTTTCTCTGTGTTCTTATGTACACAAAAAATTCAAGATAATATATAGAATTCACGCTAACGGGCTGTAATCAATAGACAGTGGTACAGACCATGAGAACGACAGACCAATATCTAGAAAAATATTTTTTTAAAATAATACCATCTATCTCCAATTTGGTATTGAGGGTAGAGATACTAAAAGATCTAGCAATATTTGGCAATATTTTATCAAAGAAACTTAATGCTCTTCAGTTAAAACATTGTAGCTTTTGTCTATTGTAGCCTCTGGAGTAACTAATTTTAGAAACTGGAGGTTGATTGTCTAGGGATAGCGCTACACAATTGGAGAGTGGTAAGGGAATTGGTGTGTAGACTTTGGCCTTTTGTAGTGAAAAATAGAGGGGAGTTAGGCTCAATAGGTCGGGGTTGAGGAAGGGTTTAGGTATAAAACGAGTTGTGTATTGAGATATGGTCACGGTAGTGGTGAAAAAGTTAGCTAGTATCTCTTGTACACTACTTAATAATTAGTTTACAATTTTGAGAGCAATATAGTGCTAGAATACAAACAACTGGTGCAGCACCATGAGTTCCTATGTAAAAGGTTTGATGTGTTAAAATAAAGTTGCACTTACATACATAACATCTTGTGCATGGGATTTCATTTATATCGCAGTGTCCATCCCGATCAGTTTGTAAAAAAACGTTTGTTTGGAAAAATCGTCATTAATGGGGTTCACAGGCCGCCCTGCGGTCAGTTTAATTTGTTATCGATCATCAGCTTAAGTAATCTAACTGTTATTTCTCAATATGTTTTGTCTTTGCAGACTTCCTCAGGCGATTTGAAATGTTCAGATTATGTAGGTATTTTTATACACAATTCATTAATTCAACGAAAGTTTTAATATGTCATTATTAGTTTCTCGTGTTGTTAATTGTAGTTAATTGGCATGCACAGTCAATCTCTGTCTATCGATGTCAATTATCTCCCAGGTGTATTAGCCAAACAATTAGTAGGTATATTAATCTTCAGATTAGCATGTATTTGCCAAGTATGGCTTTAGAAGAACTATAGTAAAATTTTGTAACGTCAACACACAAATTAATACATAACAGTGCTGACTATCGAACTAGTATATTGATATCTGGTATGTACATTAATCAGTTAAGGTGCCATTAACAGAGACTTTAACTCAGTACACACAACAGAAAATTTCTACCGATGTGGATTTTACCAATCATCATCATTTATTTATATAGCGCCACTAATTTTGCAGCCCTGTACAAAGAACTCCCTCACATCTGTCCCTGCCCCAATATAACTTACAGTTTAAATTCCCTAACATACACACACACAGACTAGGGTCAATTTGATAGCAGCCAATTAACCTAATAGTATGTTTTTTTGGAATGTAGGAGGAAACCTGAGCACTTGGAGGAAACCAATGCAAACACGGGGAGAACATATAAACTCCACACAGATAAGACCATGGTCAGGAATCGAACTCATGACCCCAGTTCTGTAAGGCAGAAGTGCTATCCACTAAGCCACCATGCTACCAATGACTGAAAGTCCCGATCAGCATGCCGATTCATGTCTACACACTGTACAAGTTTTACAAGATATACCTTCAGATCTGTGTTCTTCATCTATCATAACCATCGCTGAAAAGATTGTAACCTTTATGGAGACCTGCCTACACTGCTGGTGGTGAGTGCATACACTCTGTAGATTTGTAACAACATCATTCCATTGTTGAATGTGAATTTTAGTCCATTTATAAAATCAAATCAAACTATGCGCTTTGGAACGATAGTCGTTGCTCGTGGGAGTATACACACTAATGAGCTACCGAGCCTAAGAGACATTTATCATGTGATTGGTCTGATAATTGGGTGAAAAACTTTTAGGCCTGATTCATTAAGAAAAGAAAAGCAAAAAAATGAGAACTCTGCACCTTGTCAAAACCATGTTGCAATGCAAGGGGTGCAATTTAGTTTATTATTTTGCACATAAGGAAAATACTGGCTGTCTTTTCATGTGGGATGCCAATACTTGATAGCTTTATTTTCACACTGACATTAAAAGTTGATTCAGGACATGCTCTACTCCAATTATAAATCTGTCGTCAAATTTTAAATTTACCTCCCCGTCCAATACAACATTGTTTTGTTCAAAATTACTAATTTCTTTTGCTTTAATTTCCTTAATAAAGACAAGTAATAAAGCCTTTAATGCATTCCGCATTACTACATGGCAGATAGATGTGTACTAGTACGAAGGATTCATATACATATGGCCCAAATAAATTGTATGTTAATTGTATGTTAAGGTATGCATGGATGTACTAAGTGGACTGTTATATTGCATAGGACTAATCAGCAAGGTCATATGTGTTTGTGCATTTGCTATGATTATAATTGAATTGAATA
Source organism: Mixophyes fleayi (assembly GCF_038048845.1). NCBI lineage: Eukaryota > Metazoa > Chordata > Amphibia > Anura > Limnodynastidae > Mixophyes > Mixophyes fleayi. The sequence continues at coordinate 109,932,858 of NC_134403.1, forward strand.
CATTTGTTACAGTTTTTTCTGGGTGGTTGAACTAATGTGGTTGCAAGACTCTGATTTGGTTCTTGATAATATAATGTCTTATTTAGACTCTATATGGGAAACCCTGAGGGCCTAATTCATTAAGGCAAACAAAACAAATGTATTGTGTTGTTTTCTTAAAAAAAATAAAAATGCACATAAATCAGGCATATACGCGTCTCTGTATTAAAAAAGGAGCGGATGTAATGATAAATCTATTGTTGAATACAGGTCTAGGTGCGCTCTGCTCTAACAGACAAGACATTGCAGGAAATGTTCAATACATGTGTGGAATATAAAGTCTCAAAAGAACGCACGGAAGAAAAAAACATTTTTTAATGTCACCTATTAATAATATAATCAATAATGACAAAACATTAAAAAAAGGGTTTATTTGTCCCTCCCATAAAAAAACATTTATTAGGATGTTATAAATGTGTATTGTATATAAAATGTGTTTTTACAGTTATTCTTGATTGCAATCACGTGTTCTAGTCTACATACACGACTGTCATCATTAGTAATCGTCACTTATACCTAACCTGTAGCTGGTGCACGTGACATGACAGAAAAATATATATCTTAGAGATACTCAAAGCTTGAATTAAACGTTATGTGCGCTCAAGCTTGGCACGCCGTTAATGTACAATAACTACCTACATACACCCAATCCCCATTCCGCCCATGAAATTGTAAGCTATAGTAAAAAAATTCAAAAGTAGGTCTCTGGCATGATAAAACAGCATTTGCACTATACTTTAGCACTTTCATAATGCCATAGCTTAATGATCCATCTGTGAATTCCATTCACTATCCCATGTGTTCTGTCACATGGTTTAACAATTTTTTACAAATTTTTACAAATATTTTTTTTTTATGTCACAATAAATACGTTAAAAAATTCAATGTTCTTGCTAAATTACTCACATATTTAAACAATATTTGTGTGAATTATTTAAAATATTCTTTATTTACATCTACAATTAATCAGTAATCTTTCATCATAATTACCTGATTCTGCAGAGTGCTGCTCATAATATATTATCAAACAATTATCAAAAATTCACTAAAACTATTTTTTAACAGTGATAAAATGACAGTTTTTGACATTTCAACGATAGTAGTGTTTCATTCTTATAACTATATAAACAGCTCAGCACATTATGTTAAGAAGAAGATTGTAAAAATCCATTTTATAATTCTTTAGATACATTTGAAAATTCTTCTCGAAATGTTTATATACAGAAAACAGCATTATAAATAATTTAGTCTAATTGACACATACTGTAAAATATATAACAAACTTTTTTTTCTTATTTAAAAATGTATTTTTGTTTAAGTTGTTTGTGATTCTTCACTGGTACATGTTTTACTTTATTCTACTGGTGATTTTTTTTTTTCTATTTAATCTATTTGGTTTGAGATTCTCACAGGCGTATATTACTGACAACTTAAAGACAAATAATTTGTGCAAAGGAAATAGATATCACTTCATGATATGTTTCTATGGGGTTGAATTTTCAAGCCTTGATAAATCTTTATCTGGGGATATTAATGTAATCTTTTTTTTTCAGCAGGCAAAGAAAGAAATTGTATTTGATGGATCTCTGCCTGTTTCCAGTTGATTTTTTTTTGGCCCTTTTCAAAAATTTTCTCCTCTTCCCTTTCGTCTAATATCACCATATATCTTTTTACAGTGATGGATGTTGAGCTAATTGGAAAGGAAGCTATTTACAGAACAGCTACTTGTTTCCAAAACACATTTTTCCTGCACTGTGATTTCTGTAACTGTGCCAGAAACTGTGCTGTAATGCTATATGCAATGTACAATCATCAATGAATCATTTTCATCTTTTGAAAAATGGTGATGTATTTTACTCTGACTAAACTGTTACTGGCTTCAATAAAGTTAAAACAAATTACTATAAGTTCACATTCACCTTAAATGGGAGCTGGAGTTATTATATATATAGTTTTAAGCAAAAGTTTGGGCACCCCTGATTTGATGAAATCTCTATAGGAAAACAAATAAATACAGCTTTTTCTAGGATATATTGATATTGAGTTTAACCCATTCCTCCTTCTACTTGTATAATATTTCCTGTGCCACTGGTTGTTTCACAAATTCAAAGGATAGTATATGAAACACAGGCTTAATGGTGGACAATGTGTTATTTTCGTTTATTTCTTCACATGTATCTTTTGTGATGTTGTCGGAAAGATTTTGTCTGACAACTCTTCTGTGCAGATCATTTTTGTGTAAGCAACACTGTACTGTGGATCTGTTGATTGCTACAGACACTTTCTGCAGGCTCATGTGGCTTCTACATTGCAAACCTGATCAGTTTACAAGCAGTTTTATCAGAATTGTGTCTGAGTCTTCAAGATCTTGTATTGACTTTAGCTCACCCTAACATTCCATTAGTCAATGATGTTTCTGACAGGGAAAATCCTAAAATGGAAGCATTTTGATAACATTTATGAGCCTACCACTGCTTTCTTACATTCAAATATCTCCTTTCAAATAAGTCCTCAGTTGGCATTTTACAGGAGTCCATGGTTAATGACCAAATAGATTAAAAATGTCATTGCATTTGTACACTCTGGAATTGTCTTCACATAGCCTAACTGAGCATTAAGGATTCAATCAAATTTTGAAGTCTTAAAAAAAGTATTAATCAACTGGAAGGGTGCCCCAACTTTTGCATGTTAAATTCACGGTTTAATTTTCTTTTCTTTATTCTGTTAAATTCAGCAAATAAATAATAATTATATAAAATATTTTGAAGACATATTTCATATTTAATTTTTACCCTGCAATATTTTGTTAGCTACTTTTAACTTTGAGTTTCAGTAAAGCATGCAATTTGCAAGAGGTTCCAAAACTTTTACCTACAAGAGATGGTAATATAAAGTATGTATAAATCTGTAACTAATATAAAATAAAACTGTGTTTTAACATAATTGATTATTATCAATATGTTTTGAGATCATCACTTCAGTGTTCATTAATAAATAAAATCACCAGTCAAAGCTGTTCTTTTGCAAAATGGTCCTGATGCAGTAACCATGTGAATAATAATACACCAGTATACTATGTACACCAGTGTGCTATTGTTATTATTATTATTATTATTATTATTATTATCATCGTTTATTTGTAAGGCGCCACAAGGTTTCCGCAGCGCCGTACATGGTACAAACAGTAGACTATACAGGGTAAGACAGTACAGAACAATAAACACAAAGTACCAGTACTTCAGAAACTCCAGGCAGGCAGATACAGTAGAGACAGAGCGGAAGAACAGGTATGGAGACAGGAGGGAAGATGGGCCCTGCTCATACGAGCTTACATCCTAAGGGATGGTAAACAGAATCAGGTACATTAGGGAGCCAGTGAAGCAATGGGGAGAGAGAAAGGGGGCAGGGGAGAACCAGAAGAGGTGAGAGGTTAAGTGGATGGTTGGTAGGCCTTAAGGAACAGGTGAGTTTTAAGAGCCCGCTTGAAGGAGCACAGATTGGATGAGAGACGAAAGGAGCGAGGGAGGTCGTTCCAGTGAAGGGGGTCAGCACGGGAGAAGTCTTGGATTCTAGAGTGGGAAGAGGTGATCAGAGTGGAGGAGAGGCGGCGATCATTGGCTGAGCGCAGGGAGCGGGCGGGAGTGTGAATGGAGAGGAGGTTAGAGATGTAAGGGGCAGTAGACTGAGAGATAGCCTTGTAAGTGGTGGTGAGGAGTTTGAAAAGGATTCTGTAGGGGAAGGGGAGCCAGTGTAAGGAAAGACAGAGAGGGGAGGCAGAGGGGGAGCGGCGTGAGAAGAAGATGAGTCTCGCAGCCGCATTGAGTATAGAGCGGAGGGGGGCAAGGCGGGAGCAGGGGAGGCCAGTAAGGAGGAGGTTGCAGTAGTAGAGATGGGAGATGATGAGAGCATGGATGATAGTTTTGGTGGCATCTTGAGAGAGGAAGGGACGGATGTGGGCAATGTTACGGAGTTGGAAGCGACAGGCTTGGGCAAGGGATTGAATGTGGGGGGCAAAAGAGAGAGAGGAGTCGAGAGTGACACCTAGGCAGTGGAGTTGGGTGACAGAGGAGATAGTGGAGTTGTTAACAACGATAGAGAGGTCATGGTGGGAAGGGAGTCTGGGTGGGGTTGTTGCCCTAGCCCTAGCGAAGTTGTAGAAATGCATCAAATGATAACTTCTCTATACTTTATTCTGTTTGGCATATAGTCAATACGAACACTTCTCTGGCTATGTTATAGTTTTGGAGATTGGTGCTGATGCAGTTACTATGAACCAATGTTGTTTCACCAGCACTGAGGAAGTATCCATAGTTCGACCAAGCTGCTATTTCCTACCAGTGGCCTTTCAATTGTGCACTGAGTCTATTATACCAATGGCTGTTTCAATACTTGGTCCAGCTGTTTTTCTGAACCAACTGTTCCCGAGGCAATTAGGTTGACAACGTTGTGCTAATGTCCAACAGATCTTTCTGATGTTGAATGTCACTGGCATAGCTGTTGATCTCACTCCCTTCCAGTATATATTCACCTGTCCAAGTTGTAGTTTTAAACCCGGTGACTTGCTGATCCCGGCCACTTGGCCAAAGCTCTCTACTGATTTGGTAGGGGGCTAGACCTTATTCCCCCTACTACTATGGGTCCACAATTAAGTATAATCTGTTGTAGTTCATCATCCCTTAGTTCCACTAAACAACTTATTAAGTCCACCTACTGCAAACAAATGCCACAATAACGTTCTAGGGCCTGATTCCTTAAGGGACCAAAATGTGATTTTGTGCATATAATTCGCACAATTACTCTGTGCATGCCCAGAACCAAATCATACGCCACAGAACACAGTAGCGTTCAATTAATCTTTGCACGCAAAGGACACTTACTACAGCCTACAGTTTCAGGGAGGGGGTGGGACAGGGAAGGGTCATATGCCCATAGTCAATATACAGCAAGGACATGCCAAGCTCGAGTGCACGCAGCAGCATTCAATTTAAATTCTGGGCATCTCTCAGGTATATGTTTATTCAACCTATATCTCTTGCTCCAGCTACAAGTATAGTGTAAGTGTAAATTACTAGTTATGATGGCTGAGTATGTATGCTAGGATATGTGTTTGCAACTGTAAAAATCTAATTTATATATAGAAGACTATAATATCCTAATAAATGTATTTCATGGAGCTTTTCTTACATTTGTCCATTGGCCCACTCTTTTTTCTCACACATGCCCCCATTCCTAAGAATTTTTCTTACATGTCCCCTACCCAACAGCTTTATTAAAAATGCCCATCTACCCACCAGCTTTTCTGTTACATGACCCCCTGCCTATCAGATTTTCTCCACAATCCCCCAGTGTACTCTACATTGCCCATCTACTTACCTGATTCTCCAACAATGTAGTCAGCTACACAGTATCTTTACAGCAGCAGCTGTCTCCGCTGTGTGCCATGTGATTGTTGCAAGGAAGGATCACCCCTGCTGTTCTGGCAGTTCAGCTGTTGTATGCTGCTATTAATAATGATTGGTGAACCATGGGTATGGATGGGGACGACCAGTGGTGCCCTAAATCTTGGCACACTCGGGTGCCACTCAAAATGTCCTCACATGCTAAAGGTTGCTGATACCTGGTTTAGACAATGTTACACTTTTCTCTGTTCCCATCTTCCATTATTTTGAGCATAAAAGCAGTGTGGACAAAAAGGCATCCTGTGAAAATGGTTATGCAAATACAAACAAAGTAATAAATTAATCACTCTGTGGCATTATCAGATCCAAAGCAAGGAGAAACAGTATTCAGTGTCTTACAAAAGTATTCAAAAAAGTATGTTTTTCACAAATGACACTTGCATAGATTGTTCCAGACAGTAATTTTATTGTGAACCATTGGGCTCTTAAAGTATATTTTCAAACTAATAATTCATTATTTATCTGCAGATTTGTTGATAAGAAAATGAAAAGTGAAAAATGATGCCTGTATAAATATTCAACCCCCTGTGTTGTGCAAGCTCCAAGTTCACACAAATGAAAGATATTTGCCCTAACAATTGGTTTTCAATTAGCCTCTACCTGTGACTCATTAAAAGTGTTCAGCTTTTATGAATAAAAGTCACCCTAATTCAAATTGCATTGGTCATACTGTGAATCTGAAGGGAAGCTGTGTAAATGAAAACCAAAGGGCATTCTGAGCAAATAAAAGTTATAAACATGCACAATATAAAGGCAAAAGTCTACTGTATATGTAAAATATGCCCAAAAATGTTTTTTTTTTATAAAGATAGTCAATTGCTAATCTAAAAAATAATTTATAGCTCTAATCTTTTTAGAATAACCTGTATAAGATATCATAATAAAAATGTAGCTACTATACACACTTCTTGTAAGCAGCACTGGTTTATTGTTATTTTTTATTTATAAGGCACCACAAAATGTACGCAGCACTGTACATGACATATACAGAAAGCAGTGATCCACTACACATTAGATACATGAAGAACAATATACAAAGACCAGACATACTGAAAAAACAAATGTACAGATAAAATGTTAATGCAGATCAAATTATTTATGGGACAGTGAAAGAGAGTGGTGGTAGAGACCAGCGTGAAGTAGACCTGAGCTTAAAAAAAATGGAGCTAGGGAAGCAGGCCAAGAGGTAAAGAGGGTCATGTAGTAGAAGAAGAACACAGGAAAAGATGGCTTTGCTTGTGAGAGATTACATCCTTAAGGAAAGGGGAGGCATCAATTGTGATATCAATTGGGGGAGTGGGGGGTGAAAGTCAAGTGGTAAAAGCACAAGGGAGTTAGGAGGTTGGCTGAGAGATAAGTCTTGAGGGCAGGCTTGAGTAGAGGCTACCTCATAGGGCATGGGAGATCGCTCGACAGCTGAAGAGCAGCCCGGGCAAAGGCATGGAGACGGGAGTGGGAAGAGGTAATCAATGAAGTAGTGAAGTGGGGGTCATTGGCAGAATGGAGGGAGTGGCAAAGAATGTAGGTAGAGATGAGGTTGGAGATTCAAGGGGAGGATTGATTGAGAGCTTTGAGGGTAAGAAGTTTAAATTTAATTCTGTATGCCACGGGGAACCAATGTAGCCACTAGCATAGAGGGACAGCAGAGATAGAGTGGTGGGAGAGGAAAAATAACATGGGTAACAGCATTGAGGATAGACTTAGCAGGGACAAGGGGAGAGTAAGGGTGGCCAGAAAGAAGGCGGTTACAGTAATCAAGGCAAGAGACTACAAGTGAGTGAATAAGAGTTTTGGTGGCTTCCATGGTAAGAGAGGGCCATATCTTGGATATATTCCAGAGGTGGAAGTAACAGTATTTTGAGAGGTACAGAATGTGAGGTTTGAAGGAGTCAAAGATGACTTGAGGGAGAGAAAGGAGGGTAGTGTTACAGGCAGAATAGGGGTCAGGAATGGTCCGGGTTAGAATTCACAGGCATTAGCCACACAATGTACTGGAAGGCTGGAGTAAAGGTTTGGAACCTAATACAGTCCTGTGCGCTGAACAGGTTTAAATAGCTGAGCTAAAAAATAGTGCTGGTCTCAGATCAGAACACATGATCACAGGTTCAGAGCTCATAAAGGGCCATGTACCTTCTGTTTGACAAAGCATTATTATGGCACAAAGTTCTGTGTTTGGAGCTGAGGGAAGAGTAGAGAAAGCATGCCGGACAATGGGTTTGAAAAGTAAAAGCCAGACTCCAATATGTGACAGGAAGGAGTTGAAGGTAGTGAAAAGGTGACAGGGATTGGAGAATTGGGAGTAAATAAGAGCTTTAAAGAAGTATTGTTTAGAGAGTGATAGGGCAGAACTGTAAGAGGGAAGTATTAACTTATGTGAAGGATGTCAGCAAGAGTGTGCTATTTTTTACAGAGCAATTCAGCCCTATTGAAGAATTTTTGAAGATAGCAGGTGAGGTTGGAGTTTCACAGTTGAGATGGGGACCAACAAAGTTTAATGGGTGAGAGAGTCAAGTGCAGTAGCAAGGGGGTGAATATAGAAGGAGACTGTCAACCCCAATTCCTAGCCCACCCTCCTTCTATTCCTTCACTTTGGTATCTGCAGATGAAGTACGCACCCATCTCTCCTCTTCAACTCTCTCCACCTGTCCACATGACCCCATTCCCTCCCACCTTCCCTGCTCCCTTTCTCTTGAGTCCTGCTAACACCTTGCTCACCTCCTCAACCAATCCCTCTCCCCTGAAACCATCCCCTCCTCCATTGAACATGCGAGAGCATGTCTTCACTATACTCCAAAAAAAAATACCTCAACTCTCATTGGGGCAAGAAAGAGTGGTGATTTTGGAGAGGAGTGAGACCAGGGAGAAGGAGAACATGGTAGGATCAATGGTGTCAAGGTTACGCCTGGCGAGTAACTTTAGGGGCTGGCGAAAGTGGGAGTAGTGGGGAGATGCTAAAAGATACTAGATGGGGGTCGGAGAGAGGGAAAGGTGAATTGTTGCGGTTGAAGACAGTATTGATGTGTGAGAAGATCAGATCAAGAAAATGTCCACTGCAGTGGGAGGGAGAGGGGATACATATAGAGAGACCAAGGGAGAATGAAAGGGAGAGAAGTTAGGAAGCATAAGTGTCTGAGGGATTGTATATAGGGATATTAAAGCCCCCCAAGAGGAGGGATGGAAGGTCTGAGGAGAAAAAATAAGGGAGCCAGGGGGCAAAGTGATCAAAGAATTGAGAGACGGGAACAGGAGTATGGTAGACAATGAATGGCAACACGGAAGAGGTGAAAAGAGTGTACCTCAAAAGGGGGGAAGTAGAAGAAGGGTTCAGAAAGAAGAACTAGAAAACTGCAGCAGGGGGAAACAAGAATACCAATGCCACCACCTTGCCGGTCACCAGATCTGAGTGTGTGGGAGAAGGACAACCCCCCAAAAGAGAGAGCAGCAGGAGAGGTAGTGTCCTCAGAGTAGAGCCAGGTTTCAGTGATGGCAAGCAGGCTGATGTATCAAGAGATAAAGAGATCATGGAGAGGGGCCAATTTGTTACAGACTGACCTGACATTCCAGAGACCACAGAAAAGAGGAAAAGAGGGAAGAGGAGAGATGTGGATGAGATTGTTGGGGTTGCTGAAATGCAAGGGTGTGTATGACTTTGAGTGTGGGACATGACAGGAAGATAGGATTGGAATTGGAAGAGAAACAGAGCTAGAAGTGGACCCGTCGATGAGCCAGGCCCAGGGAAAGAGGAGCAACAGGTAGGAGAGGATTGGAGATTGGGCTGATTATGGGGATATGGAATGGAGAGGGTGATGCAGGAGAAGGAAGGAGTGATGAGAGTGAATAGTTTTAAATATAGTAGTACCCACTACCAAGGAGCACATGGGACAGGCCTAACATGCTCAACAGAGGGAGTCTAATAGAAATGCCTATGTACGTACCTTTACCCAGGTGGACAGAGTTCTAATTCTGGTGGCCACAGTAGACAGAAAATTTTTGGTCAAATGGCAGGGCCTGTTTGAGATCAGGGAAAAAGTGAATGAAGTTAACTATAAAGTGTATTTGTTTTTTCTGAGATAACTGGTTGAACCACCATAATGCCAAGATATTTTTTGGAGCAAATTATGGAGAAGGAATGAATAACCACTGCACGGGGTCTGCGGCCCCGTAGAATCAACAATATATAACAAAAACAAATCGCAGTAGAATATCAAATCCTCCAAAAACCTGGAAGTGCAATGTGAATTGATTTAAAATAAATGTATTAAAACAGATATATATATATTTTAAAAAACTGGATATTCCTCAGTATGCATACAGGAACAAACAAATCCCCATCTTTAAAGGAGTATTGATGATAAGGTGCACCTGTGATAAATTTATTCGGGTTGAATAATGTCTCCACATCTGATGATTTCTTTTTCATTTATACCATACTTAATAGAGGCTCATTTAGTTGGTCTCCATACCGTCAGTAGGTCTACGGGGCAATGATACATGAATAGTCGGAGTGAAGATGATCTCCGAACAGTCAATAAATATATATTGCAATAGTACATAAGTAGCCGGGGTAGAAATGGTCCGTCAGTTTGAATATCACAATTGGAAACTATCACACTTTAATTGAATAAAGGGCCGTTTGGACGGTGTAGTAGGTCTACAATCGGAAAACCTCCTCCGCATATATATAAAGCATGTGTTCATAAGGGTAATAACAGCCCGTTAGAGAGGCACTTGCTTACCTGAGGTGGAAGTCTCTGTTTAAACACCCGATCCGGATTCTTCTGTCTCCCGCATGCATGCTCAGAGTACCGATGAAGGTCTTCCTCCAGAAATGGATATCGGGATCTTGGTTCCCATCCAAGTCGGTGAGCTGTAGACTTCCGTATAGCCAGTGGACGGCCAGTGATGAGATGTAGTAGTACAAAGCCTCCCGTGCGGAAAAATGGACCTCCGCACGGGTATCAGGACTTTACCACAGGAACAGGTTTGGTTAAGCCCCAGTTGAATAACATTGAGGCTACTCAAAACTGGCCCCATCCTCTGAATGAAAAACAGGTCAGAGCCTTTTGGAGATCACAGGGTATTAGCAACAGTTTATCCTTAATTTCACCACCACAGTGGTCCCATTATCAGACTTTACTAAGGGAACGCAGTCTATTATGGTGAAGTGTCATTAAAAGCGGCGCTATGTACGCAGCCGGTATTAATAACGCCAGATTTTCCAAAAGAGTTTGTGGTGCAGACAGATGGCTCAGATGTAGGGGTAGGTGTCGTGTTGTTCCAAACCAGAGATGGGGAAGAGCATCTGATTATATATCTGAGTTGAAAGCTCAATGATCATGAAAAGAGGTATGCCATTGTAGAGAAAGACGCATTGGTTATTAAGTGGGTGTTAGACACTCTGAGATATTACCTTTCTGGAAGATAGTTTAAGTTTGTTATGGATCATGCCCTGTTAAAGTCGATGTATACAAATAAAAATGCCTGGATCACAAAGTGGTTTCTAGCCTAACAGGAGTTTAGGTTTTTAGCAGAACATAGATCCATCACACAGTTAGCCAACTCCTATGCATTGTCTTGGGTCTCCTGCTTATGGACTACAAGTATTCCAGCCCCTACATCGAAACAGAGAAGGTGTTGTGTGACAAAGTCACTGGTTTAGTGCATGGTGGCAGATACATTTGTCCTAGGTTCCTAACCTACTGCATTTAAAAATGTCTTTGTTTGTGTAAGCTGCTTACTGAAGGACTTTAAACTTGTTGAAAGTCAGAAAAGGGTCCTGGGGATTTTGGATAAAGAAATTAGGGTGGGCTCCATTCATTAGGCATGTTAGCTGGGTCTTTCCTGTTACCTGTGTACCTGCTGGTAGTCAGGAGTTGTACCTGAATGCAGCTTGTAAAAGGTTTTTGATCAGCTCAGTCAGTCTTTGCCTGGGGGCTGAAATTGCATAGTCTCTGTGGGGAAAAAGACTGACATTTGTCTGTAAGTGAACCGTGCTGAGACTGCTTATGGTTGCTTTAGTTTATTAGCCAGGAGTGACAAATGTTTAGTTACAGCTGGACAGCAAAGTGTTTATTTTGGAGTTTCCTTATATTTCTCTGCTTAATTAAACTCTCTGAGGTCAGTTACAACAATCGCTTGGTCTTGTGTGATTTACCTGCTGCTATATTTTACCACCTACCCAGCACCTGTTCCCCTTACTTGCTTACTATATATTTACTAGATGTGCGCTGTCCTTCATGTTCAGGTTTCAAAACCAATGTCAGTCCTAAACCGCATTTATGGTTCTTTACTACCGGTTTTGCCAGAAAAGCACAAAAGGTTTTGGTTTTGGATCTGGAGATAAAAATGGTGAAAAATAGGTAAAATGGTGTCATTTTGAGCTGTTTTTGCTCCTATATTATTATTTATAGCATTAATATTCATTTCCAGTTTATTTTCCAATGATCCCTTCACAACTGTCCCAATTTTCACCAAAGTCTGTAGCCATCTGACTGCCTAAAATTAGTGTCAGAGCAGTGTCACAAATATATGGCACACATAAATGGCAGTTTAATTAAAGATACAGTACCTAGACTAGGAGACACAGTCGATTTGGCAACATTGCAAAAAATTGCTAAGGCTTACGTAATTTGATGGAGCTATATAACTAAATTAGGATAATGATCGACGAAGGTGGAGTGCACCCATAATAAAAAACTTCAAAAGTAGGCATACAATTATTTTGTTATGTAAAAGAGCATCCATCATAGACACTTATGCTACAGAAACAGGCAGAGTTCATTGGATGGACAGTGGTAGAACTAATACAGTTAGACATTGATCTAACTAAATAAATGAAGGTGGCCTGCACCTTCATCTATTTATTTTCTATACACTTATCATTGGATTAAGTATTCACAGGGAGCCAAGAGTAGAGCTTTCAAACATCTTGTTTGGTATAAGTGCTTTATATGCTACAAGTAAGGTGTATCTGGCTGAACATAAATTAGTATGTGTTTCAATGCTTCCCTTTTGAAACAAACAAAGGGACTCATCACTCATACAGTATATAAATATGTAATGTATAAAATATGTAACGTATTAGTCATTTTTGGCTGGGGTGCTAGGATTTATGAGACTCTCTGGTAAATTTTGAGGGGTATTTTGGCTCTGTACCGCTATCAGTCTGCCACAATTTCAGCAAATAGTCTGACCTCGGCACCCTTCTGGATTTCTAATGACATGCGACAGGGTTACCCCCTCTCACCACTCATAATAGCTCTCATAATAGAAATTGGACCGTACTATGTGGTCATATCTCCTGGATAGGCTGTATCAATGTTGTCAAAATGAATATCCTCCCCAGACTTTTATAAGCACTTATCATTGGGTAGAGTATTCACCGGGAGCCAACTGCAGAGCTTTTAAACACCTTTTTTTTTGCTATAAGTGCTTGTTGTGGTATGAGTCAGGTAGATCTGACTGAAAAGACATTGGAATGTGCCATAATGCTGTCCTTGTGAATCAAACAGGAGAATTGTCACTCATCTTGTATATCAATATGTAATTTGTGCAAATACGGAATGTATACATATATGATACATTAGTGAAGTGTTAAAAATATGTAAACCAGACAGTACAGATTGGGCAATAGTTGGCCTTCCCACACAAGTATGTGTGACTCATGTTGATGCAAATTTGTTTGCCAAACATCTGTTTTGACAAGACAATGCAATTTAATTTGATAGTCCACATTCTGAGAAATTAAGAGACAGAATTTGGCATATTGGTCACCCAACAAGCAGTGGGTTGACAGTTGGCAGCACTAGAAACATGCTGAAAACAGTTAGGCATTGCAATGAGTTACAAAAACTCCCCCCAAAAAGGGTATTTTGGTACAAGAATGTAACAAAGGCTTCAGAAGATTCGTGGGGAAAAGTGGAGGAGATAAAATTGTGGAAGATAGCATTATCCTTGGCCATGTATGTTGAAAAGGAAATGAACAAAGGTTAACAAACCAAAAGCTTAATTTGTTTGGGGCCCTACAAACGCCAACATATTGATTGTTGTTTGCTCATCTGGAGTTTAGATAGGGATGTTAACAAATTAATCATGGCATTGGATAACAGTGGTCATCTTCCTCTATGGTAACCAATCATCACCCTCATCATCATCCTCATTGAAGATGTCTACATCAATTACATTTTCCTTTGAATATAGATGATCTACCAAGTAGGTACCCAATAGGCAGCATTTGTGATCCATTGGAGTGGGTCAGAAGCACATACATTGGAGAGGGTTAGCACTGCAGCAAATATATTGGAGAGGGGACAGCAGTGGTAATATCAGAGCTCACTAGACAGACATCGTCGACATTAGTAGACATTATTTAACAGATGATGAGACAATAAGGACACAATGTTAAATGGTGCAAGATGACATTGTACTTGGGGCCACTCACATATGTGTGATACATGCATGTGTTTGACAGCTACAGAATTGACATAATATGATTGGTGAAGAGCAGAATAGACAGGGTTATAAGGTGACAATATAATGACATTAACCGTATTAATAGGAGAACAATTAAAATGTATGCAGTATTTATTAGGTAGACAATTGAAATGTAGACAGTATTATGCCTAACTCTATTCCTGTCACTATCCCTGTCCCTATCCCTAACCATATCCTTATAATAATACTGTCGATATTTCAATTGTCTACATAATCAAACTGTCCGCTATGTGAATTGGTGGCCTAATAATACTGTTGAGACCTGAATTGTCGACTCTTAAACAATCTGATTGATCGAGGCCAAAATGTAAAATTGTGCATGATGGAATTGTTCTTGGGTCCACTCACCCACCCATATGTTAAAAAGGACATGCACATAGTTTAACAAACCAAGCACTTCAGTGAAAAGTGCTTTGTGTGTTTAAACCCCAACAAAAGAGAACATTTTGGTTGTTGGTCGATGAACTGGACAAAATAGTTAGCAGTTTATTCATTTTTACAAATTAATAATGGTCATTTGACAAACAGTTGTCATCTTCCTCTATGTTGATGACCTTGTCTTCACCCTTCTCATCATCCTCATCAATGATGTCATGATCATCATCATCACCACCACACAATATTAATTTATCCCCACTGGAATCTACACAATCTGTCCGTAATTGGCAACAAGAATGGTATTTTTCTTACATGATGCTGACTGTCATATTATTTCCTCTTCAAATGCTTGCTTCAACAGAAAATTGTGTAAAATTATGCTTAGTTGTCTTCCTTATCTTTTGTTTCATATCATCCCCAGCAGCAGTTGTAGTGTACTAGGATGCTTTTTCGGAATCATGGATTGCATTAGGGGAGTCATTTGGAATTTGAAAATTGGATGAAGGGCTACATATTAATAATCAGGAGGTTCAT